>NC_090731.1:97488027-97638027 GCF_036898095.1 Palaemon carinicauda | reverse complement strand
GTGTATTTTATTATAAAAGGAAAATTGGCTAGGTATGTACAGTAAATGTAGTGTATGGAACTAATTTTCCTTCCTTAAGTAAAATATCTGTGAATATCGTCCCCGATTTCCCTAGCTGAATAGAGAAAACGCTTTGTAGAAGTTGCCATTGTAACTGCTGTCGATCGACGTTCTGTACTTATTAGAAACAGTGCTTTATAGACGAGATATGAATTGCCATTTATAAACAAGGCTTGTTCGAAATTACTTTAATGGCTTTTAATGACATAGATGGAGTCCTAATCTTATGAGCTGAAATTTCATTCCTCAAGGGCTTAAAATATGGGTGGAGGGATTATAGTATATATGGCATAGTCCAAGCGTTGAGTTCAGCGATACAATAAAGCATGAGTAAAATAAATTGTTTAATATTGATAATAGATAAATTAATAAAATAATAAACAGATTGTCTACCTATCTATCTATCTATATCCATTTTATATATATACACATACATACGTACATATATATATATATATATATATATATATATATATATATATATATATATATATATATATATATATACATATATGTATATATATATATATGTGTGTGTGTGTGTATGTATGTATGTGTATATACACACATGAATAAAACACATGGGTTTTATGGAGAAATTTATTTTTGAATCTCTTGTAATTCTTCAATGCCCTTCCTATGTATCCCTGGTTGACCTTGGATCAAAATCCTTCCAATTTCTTAATTGTTTTCCACTGACCACCTAAATAAAAGAGAGCTGTAAATGAGAATATATCTGAAATTTTGACTGACGGAACCCTCTTTCCATTAAAACCTTAAGCCATCTTCTGTTTCAGAACTTCTGTAAACCTAAATCTCCAAGTAAAATAACCAAAACAGTCAGACTTCGATACGATATATTATGTGTCTCACCCGCCACTTTCGTTTGGTTTGACTATACCTTTTAGGTTATCAGTCACCCCTCCCTGGAAACATCCAGAGATGTTCCTCTGTAATTATTTTTCTGGCTCTAAAGGCAACAGAGTAAAGGAAGAAATGTGGTATAACCTTTTGGAACATGCAGAACACCACCGGGATAGTGAATATATATTTACGGACAGCTTCAAATCCAATGCTGGCATTGGATTTGGGGTGTACAATTCTTCTTTTAATTGTAAATGTGAATTTCCCTTAGCATCCGATATTCTGACTGCTGTTAAAAAAAAGCAGTAATGAAAATTTTAGAATTTTTAGAGTGGCTGTGTATCTGTAGTACTGCTGGCAAGGAAGTCAAGTTTTTCTAGGTTCCAGCTCATGTAGGTGTAGCAGTAAATGAAGTGGCAGACAAATTAGCAAAAGAGGCATGAGAAAAATTACTTCCTGGAAGATAACTACTTCCATGTAATGACGTTTTGCCGCAAATAATCTGTCATATTTGGCAACGTTACTAGAATTCCATTGATCAGAATAAAATGAAGATCACAAATGTTATACCTTCATGGAAGTATTGTTTTATGCCTAGAAGGTGAGAAACTGCCTTCTGTTGCCTTAGAATTGGGCACACTTAAATTTGAGTTTTTGATGACTGGCAAGTAATAATAATAATAATAATAACCCTTGTGTGATGTTTGCTTGGTTCCACTGACTGTAAGGCATTTACTTATTGAATGCCCCAGTCTCGTGAATATCAGAGAAAGATAGTCTCTGAAGGTGGTAATGAGGATAGCAGGTACATCCTCAACAGAATTCTTGGCAGAGATGTTTTATATGATGCTAGTGACATTAAGTTCATATTGGAAGCTGGCCTTCATACTCTTCTCTTTAAATGTTATATGAAATTTCAGATTTTATAAAGTTATTAATTTATATTATTTTCAATTTATTCTTTATTAATCATACTCTTAATTGACATCAATGACCATTGATGTTATGATGCCAGATTATTAACAATCATTTATTCATTCTATGCTGGCATAGATGATTCAAATCACACAGGAAGCTCTCTCTCTCTCTCTCTCTCTCTCTCTCTCTCTCTCTCTCTCTCTCTCTCTCTCTCTCTCTCTCTCTCTCTCTCTCTGTTTTTTTTCTTGCCTTGGAAATTCCTCATTATCAGTAACATCAATCACATGTGTAACCCTGATAGCTGTAGCATGTTTCCCTCATTTTTTCAACTTGAATCTCTACTCTAGATATATAAATTTCATATTAGTTTTGTCCAATGTTTTGTTTGTGTGCATATATACTGTGTATATATATATATATATATATATATATATATATATATATATATATATATATATATATATATATATATATATATATGCGATTCAGTGTTGCAATGTGATTTGGGCTCATAGCTAGCCTGGATATTGGCACAAGATGGACTGCCAGTGGTTAACAAAATTTTAAGAGAATGACCCGAAATAGCAAACATTTACAAGTCGTATTCCCTTTCCTGTCGTTCTCCAGGAGTGACACTGACCTGAGCAGGTGATCAGGTTATTACTGCAATATTATAGGCATTGCATTTACTTTCTAAGGGCTGTAATAGGCAGGGTGCAAATATAGTAGCAAAGGGAGTGGGCTTACACCTTTTCCACCACCAAATCCTCTTTCATCCGAGGATCTGCAAGATAGTGCTCACAAGAAGGCTTACTCATCACGCCCTCCTCTCAGAACGAGTGCGTTCACTGAACTCGCTCAATGCAAGGATAGGCACCTTTATCCTCAACCCTCTGAGCTTGCCGACCCTTTGGGGATCCTTGGCAGACACCGGTTCATGCTCTCAGCCCAGCTATCTGTGTTGCTTTTACTCTCTGTCTTATGAGGTAGAGCATGGAACACAAGTTAGCGCATTTTTGGCAACTTACATTAAAGACCACACACCAGTGGCGAGTCGCGATCACAAGCAAGCCCCAGTGGCAATCTCAATCAGAGGTGAGTCGTCTTGGAGCCAGAGTCAGAGACAAGTTACAACCATGCTTCAGAGGCAAGTCTCATTCCATGAGAAAGCGCCAGTGGAGAGTCTTGTTTCATGAGCCAGCGCCGGGGCGAGTCATTTTGTAAGCGCTTGTCAGAGGCGAGTCTCATTTTGTAAGCACTTGCCAGGGGCTAATCTTGTTTCACGGTTGCATGCCACTGGCTAGTCTCGTTTCACAAGCGCATGCCAGTGCCGATTCTTGATCAAGATTGCGAACCATTGGCGAGTCATGATCCTGATCTATCTTCCAGTACGACTTGTCACTGGAGAGCGCTGGCCCTTTGGAGTTAAGCTCTCCGGCCCTATCAATGAGAGAATGCTTTGACGGAATCACTTGGTTTCAACATGGAATTTCATTTTATTGTTGAAGCCTTATGACGGACAAGAGGGCTCTTGAGCTTGGGGAACCTGCTCCCCCAGTTCGAGTCTATTTCTCTCTTCTCAAACTCCTAATTCATCTTTCTGTCCTTACTCTATGAGTAATATTTCCTTTTGGATATATACTTTTTATTTTTATGGTTATTAATTTCATTTAGTTTTTTAAATAGTGTGGATATTTCCACATTCGTTACTACTGCTTGCTTAGATGAAATGGGATAAGGGATCACGGTTGGGAGGTATTTGCATTCAAAGCTATATATGAGAGTATTGGATGATCTCGACCATCCCAAAAATGGTTTGTACCTTATTTGGCGGAACTATTCTTGTGTTGGGGCATCGGAATTCAGGGGGATCCAGTCCTTGAGGTAGGACTCCCGGCTTCTGGCCTGAAGCCTATCATTATAGATATGGGGAGAATAATTCCATATTTTCTTAGTCTCAGTTGTAACAGGCAGGTTTAGCTTACACCTGTGCCTCTATATCTGTTTTGGCCAGGGCACCAGCCACCCGTTGAGATAATACCACTAGAGAGTTATGTGGTCCTTTGACTGGCCAGACAATACTACATTGGATCCTCCTCTCTCATTACGGCTCATTTTCCCTATGCCTACACGCACACACACACACACACACACACACACCGAATAGTTGTAGATTTCCCTATCCAATCATTTGTGTTCACAATATTTTCTCATAGTTAGTAGAAAAGAAAACATTTATTGGCTATCTACAATCAGGCATTTAGATATTCACACAAATATATATTCCTTCCCTCTAAAATAGATGATGAATATTTAGTTCTTGGAAACAATTGTAATACAATTTAAATATATAGATTTTATGACACATGACAAATTCCCTTTGCTTGTGAAAAGGGTAGGTAAGACTTTGTTGTAAAGTATGTCATTCTTGATTCTGTGTTTGGCTATGACAGACCACGTTGTTGCGCCTGAGGGTGTTGTCAGAGATGACTGGGTGGACATGGTACTGTATGTACTGCCAGCAGTTTTGGTGCTTTGGCAAAGGAGAGCTGAGATTCTCAACAATTATTGTGAATGTAGCATATCCCTTTGCAAATGTTGGTGCCAATGGTTTTGATGGCATGCCTCACCGGCTCCCTCCAACTCCTCGCCGGCAGAATAAACTACACTAGGCTTTTCGGCCTCAAATTTTACTACCCTCACACTGTTATTTTACATTATCTTTCTTCAAAATATTTTGACCATTCCCCTAGTACGAAATATCTAACCTCTTATACTATGATAAAAAATAAAACACGTAATACAACAGACCTATGATATATATACTGTATATTTATATTTATATATATATATATATATATATATATATATATATATATATATATATATATATATATATATATATATATATATATATATATTTACCCCATCACTTGAAGTCAGCAGATCAGCTATATATTAGATTTATCGCCATCTAATATATATGTATATATATATATATATATATATATATATATATATATATATATATATATATATATATATATATACATACACTATAATAATGTACATTTCCATGTTTGTTTATTTTACTGCTAATTATAGAATAAATTTTTCAAACGTTTGCTTTATTTTCTATTGTATTTCACTCTAAAGAACCAAAATATTTTTCCATTCATTGTGAAGTGATTATAGAATATTTTTTCAGAAATTTGTTTTATATAATTTTCTATAAATAATAGTGAAAGACTTATTCTGTGTAAAAAAAAAACTTTATTATAGTCTTTGAAGTGACTATGGTATTCCGTAATAATTCCTCGATACATAGCGGTCGAAAGATCTATAACTTCTCGTCAGTAATAATGGACTTTACGTTATACAGAAAAGTATTTTATAATGTATAAGTAATAAGGTATACGATAAACAAAAAATTGATGATAAAAACATAGTTCTCACCCCCAGAAGGATAGACTTGACATAAATTTAGTTCATTAGACGTAAAGTTTGTTCATTTGTCTGTTATTCCACCTTGCGTGTGACTGTTACTATGAACTGGATCATTCCTATTTTGGGTATTCCTCTGGCTTGGAAATAGAGACTGCGCATGTTAGAACATGCCGAATACTGGGTAGAGTGGCAATAAATGGAAATAATGACAGTAAGCTAACTTTTACTCCTGAAAACTATGAACAGTACTAAAGTGAAATATATGAGACAAGATGATGATGATATTTTGTAGAAATGATAGCTGTGAAAAAAAGGAATAAATTGAGAAAGAGATACTGTAAATCTCGTGTATCAACTTGCTTTACTGGTAAAACGTTGGGGCTAAAGGCGGAGAACAGGTGATGTTTGAAGAGTTATTTTCTGTGCTTTCTCTATGGAAAGCAGATATATACTAAAATAGACCTTGCAAAATTGCATATAAGAACCAGAATCACAAATATTTTGGTTGGTGGTATGGCGAGATGTGAGGATCTACCTTTCCAAGTTAGGGTGTCAGGGGGAGTTTGAGTAATGCCTCAGGCAAGGAATGTTGCCATTGGCTAGAGAGAGTGGTGTGATTCAATATGGCAACATGAAAACAGACTAGAATAGCTCTTACACAATCAGAAATAAAGGCTAGAATCCCAAATACTTCATTGGTTGGCTGTAGAAAGAAAGATGGAGGCCTGATTCAGGGAGAGGAGGAGATATTTTTGTGAAATTTATTGTGTGAACTGTGTATGATATACGACCATGTCCTATAATCTTTAGTAGGATACACAAGTAATTTTAAGCTCGATATGGTTTATATTAAAGCTTGCAGTGATGATGATAATGACGTATCCGGACGTCAGCATCTGCATCACCAGGCATGTTTAGACGTATCCCGACGTCATCGTAGCGAGTGTGATTAATAAACTAAAAGGAGGAATGGCGATGGTGGCTGGTACAACACAAACATACGCTACCGGGGTCTAGTGATGGCAGGTAGGGCAGCCGGTCTGGACTACGGTCCGCCCTAAAGCCAAAGCAAAGTCCTTCAAAAAGAAGGCAACTGTGTTACCCCATATGAATGGAAAAAAGACACGCTAATAGAGTTCAGACTAAGCAAATTTTAAAGAATAGATAGAATGAGTCTTTGCATCTGTCTTTTGAAGACGGAAATGAAATTGCACATATCCCCCCCCCCCTCTCTCTCTCTCTCTCTCTCTCTCTCTCTCTCTCTCTCTCTCTCTCTCTCTCTCTCTCTCTCTCTCTCTCTCTCTCTCTCTCTCTCTTTTTTTTTTTTTTTTGATCATTGTATGCCTTATAATTACACTTCATATGGAAACAAAAACATTTTCTGTACATATGTAATGTTGAATCCATTACCAAGTTGTTTTATATCTTTCGATGGTGACAAATCTCTTTTGCAGCTAGAGGGGGATCCAATGGCTTGTGGTGAAGGGGTTAAGACTGTCAATATTAAAGGACCTGTAGTAATTAGATCTAATTGTCAGGATTGGGACGAGGTCTTACATGTTTAGAAGGTTATTTTTTTTATGTTTGGGAAGCTCACACATAGATTTAACAGCTAAGCATAAAATGAACTACAAGGACTAAGTTTTAAGGTAGGGTTTGGGAGCATAAGAGGATTTTGTTAATTTTGCCTTCCTTCTGTGCTTGATTATTTTAAGACTAAGAGCCTGTTGCAATGTATTTCATTTGAAAATATTTGTCTTTGTCCAGTAAGAGATTTTCAGGATATTTTGAAAAAACTATGGAGATTCGTCCTATGTCCAAAAATGCATGTCATTTCCTAGTCTCCTATATTGCAAACTATTTTTGAGATGATTTCCTTTAAGTC
This sequence comes from Palaemon carinicauda, assembly GCF_036898095.1. NCBI lineage: Eukaryota > Metazoa > Arthropoda > Malacostraca > Decapoda > Palaemonidae > Palaemon > Palaemon carinicauda. Next base: position 97,630,853 of record NC_090731.1, on the reverse strand, counting down.
TAGAATCTTAATTGTTATTAATTTTTTTTTTTTTTGTTGACCTATCTATTTCTTTCACTGGTGTCCCATCTCCATCTGTGTGTGGGTGTGGGAGTCAGTAATATAAATATCAAAGGAGTTTTGTAGAAATGAACTTACCATATTTCCCGTTTCATAAGACACCTTTTTTCCAGAAAAATACCCCCATAAGTCACCCTGCATCTTCACACTGATATAAAGTTGTATAGGAGACTTAGACAACCCTGAAACACCTGAGTAATGACATACAAACACTCACACGCACCAGGCATGAAATATAAGCCTACTGTACTATTATCATTCATATGTAATAAATAAACTTATTTTTAATGCACTTGCCTTAATTAGTAAAGACAACAAAAAATTTGTTTGGTGTGGTGGACAGCTGACGACTCGCCAAACCATCTACATGCAAACATGCCAACTAATGGAATCCAAGCAGATGATGCCATGATTTCTTATTGTTTATGCAGTATTTATCTATTTTATATGTAATAAGATTGGGATAACAGGTGTGCAGCTAATTGATATTAACTCAACACATTTCTTAATACCCCCAAAATTTGAAAATTTACTGTGCTAAAAAAAAATCGCACTAGAATTCACTGACTAGGAATTTCTGTTATGATAGGTTGTAAAATCCTCCCTATCTTTTTTTACAAAAATTACTTAACTAAGTATAGGGTGTGTCTTACCACTTGTAGTGTCTTATGATACGGGAAATACGGTAACTCATGATATACTCATCTGATGTTTATATACATGCCCACTCTCCTCCCACTGACTTGTGATGTCAAGCAATAGGAAATTCTTACAACTTCAAAACTGAAAGCGTAGGAAACTGTTATGCTACTAACTGTTAACCAATAGATGGTTTCATCACTTAATTGGGGACATGTATCTTTTTGAAAGGAAAGAAAATAATCTGATCTTCTGGAGAAGGAGCATTATGACCATCAGGCAAGTATAAAATTGTTTTTATTAAGATTGTTTTTGTATATTTCAGATTAGCGGCTCAAGAAATAGACATAACAGTGGACAAATGCATTGGCAGAAAACTGAAACTGGAAATTATAGAAAACCTAAAACACAGTACAAGTCTAACTTGGCTGGATCAAAACATCCCCATGATAAAGCAGAGGGTATGGCAAACAAGATACAGTGTAGTAAAGCTAGTATAGTTTCAAGTAAAGTGGGCTCAACACAATTGCAGTGTAAGCCAGTAGACAAAAAGAACCATGCTCAAACCAAAGAAAGGTCAGAAAACACAAGCAAAACAGACACTGTCAAGACATCTCAAAATAGCATAGCAAATTCATTTTCGAAATCAGAAAGTATTGGGAAAGGGAATTTTGACTCTGTTAAACAGACACTTCCTACTCTTATAAAGACTATCCCAAAAACAGCTCCAGTTCCTGTCCCACAGTCTCCCTCTACTTCTAGTAGGTAAGGCTGACATTTTGGTTGATACCATGGTTTTTTTTTATTAATGAATTATTGAGCTTACATTCATGAAAATAAAACTAATAAACTGGACAAGATAAACTTAATCAGCAACATGCAGTAAGCTAGTGTTTAAACTAGTATATTAGATAAAGTATTCAAACTACTGAAGTAAATTGGATATGTTTTGTGTATTTGCATATATATATATATATATATATATATATATATATATATATATATATATATATATATATATATATGTATATATATATATATATATGTATGTCATATAGGTGCATATCCAAAGTTGATGTTGATGTGGTGGATGTAAAATCAGACTATAAATATTGACTATTACTGTACTTCAGTTAAGAGGTTTATTACAGTTTTTTATAATTGGAATTCAGAATACTTGAAGCAAGCTTAATCTGAGGGTCATGTAACTTTCTTGATATTCCAATATATTATTTGTCTGTTATATTTACCTAATTGACTTGTACAGTAAAGTAGTGAATGATAGAAACCATATTTACAAGTGTCATGAGAAGGTAAAGTATTTCTTTATTGTAAATATTGGATTGTTCATATTATAAATGAAAAATGCTGTTCCAGGTTTAGACAAAAAATTGTTTTTGAAAAGTATTTATAGTCATATATATTTGTATATGTATGTCTATACAAAGGGGTTTTGTAGATGTAAATGATGTTCACCACACCTGTGTGTGTGTATGCAGATGTTTAGAAACATCGGATGTAATTGCACGATTGATGGGAATTCTCACCCAAAAGTCTTATTGTATACAGACTTGAGGTGGTTGTGGTTGATTTCTTCTTATCCTGTGGGGATTGGAATTACGAATAAATTGTTGTAAGTATATCAACCTTGGGGTTTTGAGCAGTGATTATCATTGAAACTTTGCTGGCCTCCAGACTTCCCCAGCAGGTTTCATTACTATATTTCACATGACATTTCCTTTTTGAGAGTGATAGCCAATTTATGACGTTTCTAATTGAAAGCTAAAGCCTAAGGCTTTTAAAGTATAGGACTCTAGGTGAATTGAAGCACAAGATTTGCATTTTGGAGCTAAAGTTATCACCATTGTGGGGTGTGGTGTTTAGAAAAAAAAGACACTGGATGTGATTGTCCATAGGCTTACCTTATTTCCATAGTAAAGCAGTTTCCTAAAAGAAAACTCCCAAGTCAAGGTGTAAGGCAGCATGAAAACAGTAACGCAGTTATCAACAATGGTGGTTAATTAACCTTTAAATAGACAGGTGAATAGGACCTGATTGGTAGGCTTGAATTGTTTATTTTAGTACGGGTCCTTCTTTCTGCTGGGGATGTTAGGTATAATTGGACTTGGTCAGTGGTTTGTGCCTTATTTAGTACCTCAGCAAAGCTCAATTTTTCCTTGTACTTGGCTGTTGAGAAATTTCAAGCATAAGGCTTATTGAAGTACTTTCTGAGGAACACAATTCCTGATCCAGTCTTTGATATTGGGATCTAAAGTATGTGCATGTCCTAGAAAAAAAAAATTAATGAAAATATTTGATTTCAGTATATTTATTGACTATATCATGCTGTAGGTGCTTCTTTCATGATGAAAACTCTTACACAAATGAGACAGAAAATTATGGAGTGTTTTCCATAGTGTGAGAGGTTGATTACTTCCTAGGTTTATTTTTCTAATGTTTGTAGATGTTATACAATAAGCATATTTGGCAAATTTTCTAAGGGTGTCATCTGCTTGATTTTTTTTATCTGCAGTAATTTCATGGTATATATTTAGCTTTTCATCCTGTAACTGTTATTTTGGAGAAGTGGTGGAAAGTTACATGAAAGCATTCTAGATTCTTACATTTCTAGGCTTCCTTGTTTGTAAATAGCTGTTTGGAATTGTCTTTAATAGTTAAATAGTAGAAGCACATGTTGCTGAAGTAACATTTTTTGTTTCTCCTTTGTTAATTTTTGGTTAATGGGAGGGAAGGGGAGTATGGTTGGGTGGGAATGTATTGAAATGTGGGATTCATTGGTGTTTTAAGGCTACACCATTTTAGGCTTTCAAAAGGATCACTTGACAATACTATATAGAAGTGGGTAGTGGTAAAGGATGCGTTCGTTGTGCTGATATTTTTACTCTGGTATGCTCTTAATTTTTCATTTTTAATAGAATATGTATTGCTTTTGTAACAGCTGGCCTGAATATTTGATTTTTTTGGAGTCAATAAACTAAACATTATTGTTATAGATGCTAGTTTAGAAGTTTGAATGTTTTTATACATATATACACAAGTGATATCTGTAATGCCAGAGAAATTGAGGCCTTGCGAACGCAACTAGGGTTTGCTTTACTTCAGAGGTACCACCTTGTATATCCTCTTCTAAGCCTACAGTAGTTGAATTTTGAAATATAGTTTTGTTGGAATTAATTTGTTATAACCAATTAAAGTTAGATATTTAACATTCAAATTATTCAAAGAGGAATTTTAAGTGAATTTCATTGTTTTTGTTAGTGGTGTAGCTAAGCACTGCTTTTTGTTGTTAATTTTTTTGTTCTATGGGTGCATTTAATGTTGTATTAATTATAAATCTTTGATTGGCTTAAAAAGAAAAGTACAAAAAGTTTTTAATATAATTACCCTAAGATGTGCATATATAAAATGTCCAGTTTTTATTTATCAAAATGTATTGCAGTTCAATATAGGGATTTAACCATATGTATGATTCAGATGCTCATGTATAGTAAGGTTTTAGGGTTAGAATATTGTTATTACATTTGGGTCATTGTGTTTCATTTAATTCATATCAATTTTGAGTGTAGTATATTTTGCCACAGTCACTTACCTACCCCAATAGCTTAATGCTGTAAAGTGAAGTTAAGGTCAGAAAAATCAATAAAAATTACAAACACTGTCTCTTTTTCTTATTAAGAATAAGTATTTGATCCTGAAATTTCTTGAATAATCAGATGCTCTTTTAAATGGCATAAGTTACAGGGGTTAGTGCCTGCAGTTCGTCTTACATAACCAATGGTGTTTAGTAGTATCCTTTTCTGCTCTCAGCTATAACTATTGGTCTCCACTTCAATATTGTTGTGTATGATCCCAAACGATTATCAAGGACCATTGTGTCTACTTAGTGTGGTCCCTAATAGCAAGCGCAGGAAAATATCTTGTAATATCTGTATCCCTTGACAAATAATCATTCCTCATGATTATAATTTCTTTGATACTAGTAATACAACACTTCTCCTTTAAACAAGTACAGAAATTAATTTGAGCTTCTTCATAACTGTAGAACCTCATGAAAATGAAAAAGCATGAGTTGCAAGAGTAGCCTTCGCTCATTTTTTCTCCATTCTCGGAGCAGAATTGTCCAAGGCTCTTGGTACAAATGCTTAAAACTGGAAAACTTGAGTCATGAATATGGCAATAAAGATACACACATACATATACCAAGGCACTTCCCCCAATTTTGGAGGGTAGCCGACGTCAAACAAATGAAACAAAAAGGGGACCTCTCCACTCTACGTTCCCAGCCTGACAAGGGACTCAACCGAGTTCGGCTGGTACTGCTAGGGTGCCACAGCCCACCCTCCCCCGTTATCCACCACAGATGAAGCTTCATAACGCTGAATCCCCTACTGCTGCTACCTCCGCTTTCATCTAAGGCCCCTGAGGAAGCAGCAGGGCCTCAACACAATCATTTCCATTCTAGCTGCTAACTCATTTCTTACACCCGTTCTCACCTCACTACTTTGTTCCTAACCCTATCTACTCGAGATACACCAGCCATACTCCATCGACACTTCATCTCAAACACCTTCAATTTCTGTCCTTCCGTCACTTTCATTCCCCACAACTCCGATCCATACATCACAGTTGGTACAATCACTTTCTCATACAGAACTCTCTTTACATTCATGCCCAACCCTCAATTATTTACTACACCCTTAACTGCCCCCAACACTTTGCATCCATCATTCAATCTCTGACGTACATCTGCTTCCACTCCACCATTTGCTGCAACAACAGACCCCAAGTACTTAAACTGATCCAACTCCTCAAGTAACTCTCCATTCAACATGACATTCAACCTCGCACCACCTTCCCTTCTCGTACATCTCATAACCTTACTCTTACCCACATTAACTCTCAACTTCCTTCTCTCACACACACTTCCAAATTCTGTCACTAATCGGCCAAGCTTCTCTTCCTCGTCTGCAACCAGTACAGTATCATCCGCAAACAACAACTGATTTACCTCCCATTCATGGTCATTCTCATCTACCAGTTTCAATCCCCGTCCAAGCACTCGAGCATTCACCTCTCTCACCACTCCATCAACATACAAGTTAAACAACCACGGCGACATCACACATCCCTGTCTCAGCCCCACTCTTACCGGAAACCAATCACTCACTTCATTTCCTATTCTAACACATGCTTTACTACCTTTGTAGAAACTTTTCACTGCTTGCAACAACCTTCCACCAACTCCATATAACCTCATCACATTTCACATTGCTTCCCTATCAACTCTATCATATGCTTTCTCCAGATCCATAAACGCAACATACACCACCTTACCTTTTGCTAAATATTTCTCGCATATCTGCCCACTGTAAAAATCTGATTCATACAACCCCTACTTCTTCTAAAACCACCCTGTACTTCTAAGATTGCATTCTCTGTTTTATCCTTAATCCTATTAATCAGTACTCTACCATACACTTTTCCAACTACACTCAACAAACTAATACCCCTTGAATTACAACACTCATGCACATCTCCCTTACCCTTATATAGTGGTACAATACATCCACAAACCCAGTCTACTGGTACCATTGACAACACAAAACACATCTTAAACAATCTCGCCAACCATTCAAGTACAGTCACACCCCCTTCCCTTAACAGCTCAGCTCTCACATACCAGATGCTTTTCCTACTCTCGTTTCATCTAGTGCTCTCTTCACTTCCTCTCTTGTAATCTCTCTCTCATTCTCATCTCCCATCACCGGCACCTCAACACCTGCAACAGCAATTATATCTGCCTCCCTATTATCCTCAACATTCAGTAAACTTTCAAAATTTTCTGCCCACCTTTTCCTTGCCTCCTCTCCTTTTAACAACCTTCCATTTCACTGTCTCTTCAATTCTTGAACCAGCCTTCCTTACTCTCTTCACTTCTTTCCAAAACTTCTTATTCTCTTCATATGAACGACCCAATCCCTTACCCCACCTCAGGTCAGCTGCCCTCTTTGCCTCACTTACCTTGCGCTTTACTTCCACATTTTTCTCTCTCTATTTTTCATACTTTTCTACACTATTACTCTGCAGCCATTCTTCAAAAGCCCTATTTTTTTCTTCCACTTTTACCTTCACTACTTCATTCCACCATTCACTGCCCTTCCCCATGCTGCCTCCAACAAATTTCTTGCCACATCACTTGCAATCCCAACAAAATTTTCTTTTACTAACTTCCACTCCTCCTCTAAATTACCAGTTTCTCTTACTTTCACTTCGTCATATGCCATTTTCAACCTTTCTTGATATTTACTTTTTAACCCGGTTTTATCAGCTCTTCAAACCTCACTAGCTCCCTTTTACATCCACTTACTCTATTCCCCCACTCTTTTGCTACAACTAATTTTCCTTCCACCTGAAAATGATCAGTACAGTCACACCCCCTTCCCTCAACAGCTCAGCTCTCACACCATCCATACCAGATGCTTTTCCTACTCTCATTTTGTTAGCCATACCCCTAAACACGTGCACGTCTTTCAATCTTCCAAACATTCTTTTAGTTATCAACACATAATCCATTAATGCCCTTTCTACTACTCTTCCATTTACCACTCTTACCCATGTACCCTCTTAACGAGAGAATGCCTTGATGAAGTCATTGGGCTTCAGTACGGCATATCATTCCCGTGCTGAAGGCTTGTGACGGGCAAGAGGGCTCTCGAACTGGGGAATTTCTTTTCCTCAGTTTGACTCTAAATTTCTCTCATTCTTTTTCTATAACCTCTTATTGTTTATTCCTCCTTCATAATTATCAGCTGTCTCCAACCTTGCTGTCAAAACTCTCTTACCCATTTCACTGTCCAGGTTTTTTAGAGGGGACATTGTATCCATGATCGGTTTTTATTTCAAAATCTATTGTGGGAGCTGTGGTGGTCTTGCCAACTGCCCGAAAATGTTTGGACACCTAGGAGTGTCAGTATTCCCATACTGGCACGCGGAACTATCTCGTAGGAAATTTGGCCTTCGGATTCCAGGGGTTGGCTATTTTATAGAGATAGGACTCTCGGCATTCTGTCTGGTTTGCCTGCCACTATGATTAGAGTGGGGATGATTGTATTCTTGAAATGCTCTCAGTCCCATCAAGCGGGTTTGGCATACACTTGAGCCACTCTAATCATAGTGGTACCATCCCTTTGTGGTAGGGTAGGGAGTGGACATTTGGTAAGCAGCTTTCACAGGTGTCATTGGTAGAGAAATTAATTCCAGGAAAGGCTAACGGTGTCTTCTTTGGAATTTCAGACAGTCTTAATTTTTTCTCTCCCTTAAACTTTATTTTTTTCCATTGTTTTTTTTTTCATTGTTATTATGACCCCTTCCCTCCCCCTGAAAAAATAATTAATGAGTAAACTTAATATTCCCTGTACCCCTGGATAAAATGGCGAACCCCAGACACCGTTGACGACTTCTGCTTGTTTAAATAGGGAAAGCTCTGTTGACAACCTCGGCAATAAAAAGGATTCCTCCAACAATACTTCTCTGACCAGTGTTGTAAAGACAATTTATTGGCACTGGTGGAAAATGATGCTTGTAATAACAGTAATACTTTACTCTCTGGTTCTGGCTCATTACCAGATCCAACAAAAAATCTGAAAATTCTCCACTTAAAAAACATAACAATTGGTTGTAGCTATGACATAATTCATGAAGCCTTCTGTAGATTTGGGGCAATCAAAGAAATTTTAATGGAGCTTAATGGTAGTAAAGGCTTTTGGGAAGCTTGGGTATCATTTTCAAGTTTTGAGATTGCTTTAGAAGCAAATAAAAATTTAGAGAGCATAAAAATTGACAATTGTTTGATTTCTGGGGCTCTATGTGATAAAGCACCAAGACACCTAGAGGTATATAAACCAGAAGAATGGATGGAAAAAGAAATAGAGCATAGACTTCCAGAAGTAAGAACCCCCAAGCCCCCAGCATGGATAATTGCATCTGGGAAGATAGATAATTATAACTATTATAAGATTAGTAAATTTATACAAAAAAAAGTTGGTTTAATTAAAAGTAAGGATATTAGTAGATACGGTAAGCAATCTGTTTTGATTAATGCAAAATCAGATACAAAAGCTCACATGCTTTGTGGCATGAAGATTGCAGAAATTGATCCTATTAAGGATATTAAACCACATATGAGCTTCAGCTATGGTAAAGGAGTAGTTTTTGATAAAGATCTATATGAATTTTCAGAACCAGAAATTCTGGACATGTGCCCTGCTAATGTTTGGAAAGTAAGTAAGATCCCTCAAACAAGCATGGTAGTTTTAACATTTGAAACGCCTGTTATACCAGATCATATAATTATTGAGAATGAAAGAGTACGTGTTCGAGAATATAAACCTAGGCCTTTACAATGCTTTAATTGTTTCAAGTACGGTCACCCTTCCCAGTACAGGGGGTCCTCGGGTTACGACGCTGATCCGTTCTTAAGACGCGGTGTAACCCGAATTTCCGTGTAAGTCGGAACACCATAAATATACGTACTGTACTGTACTGTAAAGTATTACTGTATACTGTACTATAATAAAATGTATCAAATGACATAAAAACAATATTAGAAAAAGAGAAAACAATTCCTTACCACATGAATTAAAGTAAATATCAATAAAAAAAGAAAACAATTCCTTACCACATGAATTAAAGTAAATATCAATAAAAAAAAAAAAAAAACAATTCCTTACCACATGAATTAAAGTAAATATCAATAAAAAAAGAAAACAATTCCTTACCACATGAATTAAAGTAAATATCAATAAAAAAAAAAGAAAACAATTCTTTACCACATGAATTAAAGTAAATATCAATAAAAAAAGAAAACAATTCCTTACCACATGAATTAAAGTAAATATCAATAAAAAAAAAGAAAACAATTCCTTACCACATGAATTAAAGTAAATATCAATAAAAAAAAAAAAGAGAACAATTCCTTACCTTATTCCTATGGTTGGCTTGCACACTGGAAGGGATGTTGCAAGGGACGGAGAGACTGGTTTATTGTGGAGAGGAAGGTGCAGAAGATGCTGGAGAAACTGGGGCAGGTGAATCAGGATTCTCTGGAAGTGAGACAGAAGATGCTGGAGAAGCTGGGGCAGGCGAGTCTGGAGGTGAAGAGCCTACAAGAGGTGGTGGAGACGCTGGAGAAGCAGAGGCAGCTGAGGTTGATGGCAGAGGCTCTGTAGCAATAGAGGCAGCTGAGGTTGATGGTAGAGGCTCTGTTGCAGGCAAATCTGGAGTAGTAGAGGCAGCTGATGTAGAGGGTGCAGTTCTCTCTACTTTCTTAAAATACCGCTCCAGGTTAGACTGGACAGAGAGGATCCTCTTCTCATCCAAAATCTCCTTATAACACTGCAGTAAGTCCATGACACCTCTGGAAACCCTGGTGAACCTGTCCATGTTGGGATCTTGAGCCTCGAAAGTTGCCAATGCTTGTTGTATCTCGGCAAAACCTTTTGACAAGCCCTGCCTTGTGAAAGCCTTAGGGTCTGGGGTGGGGGCTTCTTCCTCTTCCTCTATGATCTGCTTCTCCAGTTGTATCAAGTCCCCAGCAGATAACTCCTCTCCATGAGATTCTAGCAGCTCCGTAACATCATCAACCTCCATCTCCAAATCGGTTTCCTTACTCAGGGCAACAATGTTCTTGATAACATGGTCAACTGTGTCCTCAAACCCATGAAAATCATTAACAAATTGAGGACATAGCTTCCTCCAAACACCATTCATGTTTGTAACCTTCACCTCCTCCCAGGAATCAGCAATGTTCTTAATAGCATCAAGGATGTTGTAGGACTTCCAAAAGTCCTTCAGAGTCAAGTCCTTCTTCGTTTCAGTTGCCTGTAATGCCATAGCAATTGTTCTTCGGAGGTAGTAGGCCTTGAATGAAGCAATCACTCCCTGGTCCATAGGCTGTAAAAGGGCCGTGGTATTAGGTGGAAGGTAAACCACCTTCACATTAGGGTGAAAGTCTCCCAGCTGGGCAGGGTGTCCAGGGGCATTGTCCAGCAATAGCAACACCTTAAAGGGGATACCCTTTTGGGCGCAATACCGCTCCACACTAGGTACAAAATGGTTGATAAACCAGTCTTCAAACACTGCAAGTGTCACCCATGCCTTCTTATTTGCCTTCCAAATGACTGGGAGTTGACTCTTCCAAATTCCCTTGAGTGCCCTTGGATTTTCAGCCTGATAGACCAGCATGGGCTTCAGTTTGAAGTCGCCAGCAGCATTTCCCCCAAGAAGCAAAGTTAGCCTCTCCTTGCCTGCTTTATGACCGGGTGCTGACTTCTCCTCCTTTGCTATGTACGTGCGGTTAGGCATGCGCTTCCAGAATAAACCTGTCTCATCCGCATTGAACACCTGATAAGCAGAATAACCCCCCTCCCTAATTATCTCAGCCAACACTTTAGGAAATTCACTTGCTGCTTTCTCATCCCCACTAGCAGCTTCACCTTGCACTTTAAGATTATGGTAATTGGCCCGAGCCTTAAATCGCATAAACCAACCCCTACTAGCCGAAAACTCTTCACTTTCACTTTCTCCCCCCCTTTCTTTTTTCAACGCTTCAAACAACCTTTTAGCCTTCTCTTGAATAACCATTAAGCTCACTGGAATACGCCGTTGATTTTGATCTTCCAACCAAAGCACTAATAACCTTTCCATTTCGATAATTAAACCACTACGCTGTTTCGTTATCACTGTTGCTCTCATTGGAGCAGATCCTTTTACGTGTTCAACAATGCGCTCCTTATCTTTAAGGATAGTAGCCACGGTCGAACGGCTAAGGCCAAGCGATCGGCCAATGTTCGTTGGCGTTTCACCGTTTTTAGACCGCTTAATAATGTCTAATTTCACTTCCATGGTGATGGCCTTCCTTTTCTTCGATGCACTACCATCAGAAGAATCTGCCTTGCGCTTTGGAGCCATAATGAAGGGCAAAAAGTTCAAAAAAACGATCAAACACGTGAGAGAAAGAACAGGCAATCACAACCAAAAATGGCGTATGAGTGGAACTGAGCGACGCCGTCTTCCTCGCCCACAACCACCGCAAAGCGTATTCATCCACCGCGCGCTAGAAACTAGTTCGCAATTGTTTACGTCGCTTACGACGCTAACGGTGTAAGACGGAACGACGCTTAATATTATTTTTATATTTTTATGGGGCGCGTTCGTAACGGCGAAACCGCGTAAGTCGGGACCGTCGTAACCCGAGGACCTACTGTACTGCAATAATACGAAGATCTGTATTAACTGTTCTTTGTTAGAACATGGCCAACATACAACCTGTGCAAACTGTAAAGATAATCATAAATCAAATGATAAAAGATGTAGAGAATACAAGAAAGAAGAAGCTGCAATCTTGAAAGCAAATGCTGAACATATAAGTGTAGGTTATGCAAAGCATTTACTCAATCGGCAACTTAATTTTGCTCGCGCGGTTAAGATGCCAACAAAAGATTATAATCCACTACCCCTTACTACCACAGGGGGACCAGTGGCAGCACCTGGCCCGTCAGGTGCATCTCCCTTAGTGGTAGTAGCCCAGCCATCTGGGTCAAGTGCTCAGCCTATAAAAGCCAGAGCACAAACCTCCAAAGAGGTCAATATGGTTTCCAACACACCAAAAGTATTGTCACCGATAGGAGCATCTCCCCTAGAGGTAGTAGCCCAGCCTTTGGGTTAAGTGCTCGAACTGTTGAAGTTCTAGCACAATCCTCCAAGGAAGCCAATGTGGCTTCCACCACCTTGAATGTATTGTCTCAGGCAGAATCTCTACCGGATTTGATGGAGATTGGAAAACAAGATCTTCCAAAGAGGAAAAGGTCCCCATCATCCTCACCTTCATCTAAGTCAGATAAGTGCCCTACTGCTCATGATCCTAAGGTTGACTCTTATAAAGATCCTAGAAAGAAAGAAAAGAAGAGTGGTGGCCTAGTAAAGCCTTCCATCTCCAGGCCTTACATGGCTTCATCTGAAAAGTCCCAAAAGACAAATGAGACAAAGAAAAATAATAACAAAAGATAATGTCTATCATCCAGTGGAATTGCAGAGGTCTAAGTACTAGCATTGAGCAAATAAAAACTTTAACCAGGGACTCAGACACGAAGGTAATTTGCCTACAGGAAACCAAGATCAGTGACAAACCATTTAATCCTGGACTCAATTATCATTTTTGTAGATCCCCTCCTTTGCAAGCTGCAAGAGCTCAAGGTGGTACAGGTTTTATTATTCACAAATCTGTAAAATTTGAAACAATCCCACTCAATACACCACTACAGGCATGTGCAGTTAGAACTCATATCGGGAAAAAAATTACTTTATGCTCGCTATATATTGAACCATCCTTAGAACTTTTCCTTTTAGATCATGCTGGTAATCCAAGAAGGCTTAGACTTTCTGACCTCCAAGACTTGATCAATCAGCTTCCTGCCCCTTTTATTTTAATGGGTGATTTTAATGCAAAGCATACTTTATGGGGTGGAAATGTGTGCGATAGATGGGGTAATCTTGTTGAAGAATTAATCGACAACAATGATGTAATAGTAATGAATGATGGTTCTCCAACTAGGTATGATGTATTCCACAACTCTACATCAGCCATTGATTTGTCAATCTGTTCCTCATCCATTCGATTGGACTACCTTTGGTCAGTAAATGAACATCTACATGGCAGTGACCATTGGCCAATAATGTTAAATTATGTCCATAATCTTCCTTCTCAGTGTCCACCAAAATGGAAGATAGATGAGGCAGACTGGGCAGCTTATGAAAACTGTTCACACACTGATAAAGAATATGATGAATTTACATCTCCAGTGCATGCCTATCAACATCTTGAAAATATTATTGATGATAATGCTAGCAAGTTTATACCTAAAACATGCGGTTTACCTCATCGCTCTGTAGTTCCTTGGTGGAGTAAAGAATGTGCCATCGCAAGAAAAGTGACCCGAACTTGCTTCAGAAGATACTTGAGGACAAACTATTTAGCAGATAGAATAGCATATCTCAGAGCCTGTGCCAAACTAAATAGAATTTTTAAAAAAAGCAAATAGAGCATCTTGGAAGAAATATATATCTAATATTAATACCAAAACTCCTTCAAAGGAAATATGGGACAAGATTAGAAAACTTCAAGGTAAATTCGTCCCTAAGCCTCTACCAATATTAAGGGAAAATAATAGATATATATCTGACCCCAAAGATGTAGCAGAGGTTCTTGCTATGCACTTTGCTCATGTATCAAGTGCTGACAACTATTCCCCAGCATTTCAACAAATTAGAGCATCAACATCTGTTGTTCCTCCTGCTTCTTCAAATACTGAAGCTTTTAACCTGCCTTTTAGTATGGAGGAGATGCAAAATGCTATCTCCAGCTCTTCTTTAACTGCCCCAGGTGAGGATGGCATCCGGTATGAAATGATATCACATCTTCCAGTGGATACCAAGGAATTTTTATTAGAAACCTTTAATGGTCTATGGGCTTCCCATACATCTCCTGATTCCTGGCATACTTCAATTGTAATTCCAGGCCACAAGTCTGGTAAAGACCCAGAACTGCCATCTAGTTATAGGCCCGTATCCTTGACCAGTTGCATATGCAAACTATTTGAGAGAATGATCAACAACAGACTTGTGTGGTATCTAGAATCAAAAAATCTTTTATCTAACAGACAGTTTGGTTTTAGGAAGAACCGAAGTACTCTAGACCCTTTGCTGATGTTATCAAGGGAAATTTCAAATGCTTTTTTTAACCAAAACCAGGTGGTGGGTGTCTTTTTTTACCTCAAAAAGGCATATGACACCACCTGGAGGGGTGGTATTTTAAAGCAATTGGCCTCGTGGGGTATAGGAGGACATATGTTCTCTTTTATTGAAGAATTTTTATCAAACCGCTCAATTAAAGTGAGAGTAGGGTCAGAACTATCTTCATCCTACATGCAAGAAGAAGGTGTCCCCCAAGGCAGCATATTGAGTGTGACCTTGTTTGCTGTTAATAGTCTCATTAGTCACATACCTCCTGGCATACAAGGATCACTATTTGTCGATGACTTTGCAATTTATTGTAGTGGATCATCTGCACTACAAGCATGCCAAAATCTTCAAATTGCAATAAATGCTGCTTCCGCATGGGCAAATTCTCGTGGATTCATGTTTTCTCCTCAGAAGAACAAAGCCATTCGCTTTACTCGTACTCGTAAAAGGGAAGAGATCCCCACCCTTTTCTTAAATGATTGTATTTTGCCATATGAGGATAGTGTCAAGTTTCTTGGAGTCATTTTCGACAAGAAATGACATTTGGTCCCCATATAAATGACCTATCTATCAGGGTTAAGAAGTCACTAAACATTCTGAAAGTGATATCGCATTTTGATTGGGGTGCTGATAGAACAACTTTGCTTAGAATTTATACATCTTTGTGTTTGAGCAAGTTAAGCTATGCATGCCAAATATATGGGTCAGCTACAAAGACTTTACTTGGAAAACTTGATATTGTTCACAATGCTGGGCTTCGCATCTGCACAGGTGCTTACATAACATCTCCCATTGACAGTATCTATGTTGATTCTGGCATACCTCCCCTTTCCATTCGCAGAGAGGAGTTGAGTTTGAGGTTTTTAGCTAGGTCCCTTGCTGTGAGAAACAATCCTAACTGTAAATATGTTAGGGCGCCTTTAGATCGGGCTCCTAACAGATCTAGAGTGCCTAAGCCTTTGGAAGTACAGCTGAAAAATGATGCTAGAGAAGTAGGCTTGTTAACAGCACAGATAGCAGAGGCAGGATATCCCAAGTCTCCTCCTTGGTGTAATCCACCTGTTAAAGTATGTTTTACGGCAGGAGAAAAAAATACCTTACCTAGTAGGGTAATGAAAAGTGAGTTTTTAAATCATGCTGCTCAACATCATGGGAAACATGTTTTTACAGATGGCTCCAAATCGGCTGCAGGAGTTGGAAGTGCAGCTGTGGTGGGGGATATTGTTATTAGAAGGAAACTCCCATCCTCTTGTTCAATTTTTACTGCTGAGCTGTACGCAATAATTCTCGCAGTCCAACATATTTTTAAAAATGGCAACCAAAATAGTTTTTATACAATTTTTACGGATTCCAATAGTGTTTTACTCTCATTAAAACAAATTATGCCAGGCCATCATCTAGTACAACAGGTGCAGGACTGGTTAGTACTTCTGCAGTCTAGGAAGAGTATCAGTGTTCACTTCTGTTGGGTCCCTGCCCATGTTGGGGTGGATGGGAATGAACAAGTAGATAAGGCAGCAAAGGAAGCTTCAGGGCTAAGTAATCCATCCCCCTTGAGTATTCCTTACAAAGATCTTAAAAGTGAGATTCATCTTTACTGTAAAAATAAGTGGCAAGCTCGATGGTCTGAACTGACCACCAATACAAAATTGAAACAAATCCACCCATTGGTGGATAAATGGTCATCTTGTAATTCTACAAGTAGAAGGGATACCATTATTTTAACTAGGCTGCGTATTGGCCATACACATGCAACGCACAATTATTTAATGAAGAGTGGGGAAGGGAGACAGGCCCCTCTTTGTAATACCTGTCAAGTGACAATGGATGTTAAACATATTTTAGTCGATTGTCCTGTTTTTAATCTTCAGAGGAGGACACATTTACTCCAGGACAAACCTTTAAGAGATATACTGGGGGAAAACTGTAATACCCTGAACTTGAGAAAATTTATAATAAGTATTGGGTTATATTACGAGCTATAATTGATTTTATTAATTTATTTATTTATTTTACCCTTTTAATCCATATTTATTTCACATCTAGATTTTATTGTATGAAAGTGTTACGATTTGTATTAAAGGTTAAAATGATACTAAATGGTGTGAGTGTACAGATATGATGGAATGATTTTCGTTATATAGCGCTGAATGGCCTTTGATGCCCCAGTGCTTGGCTTAATGCCTAAATCCTATATTCAATTCAATTCAATCTTACCCATGTATACTTGTTTTTATCTTTCTTTTTGATAAAGCTAGAACTTATCACCATCTCTTGCTCAACACACATATCTACCAGTCTCACCACTCTCATTTTCACTGGTACGCCATACTTCCCAATGACACCTTCTACCTCTCCAGCGCCCACTAGCATTTAAATCACCCATGACAACTACATAATATTCTTCTACCCAGTCCTTCTACACACCTAGTTAATTCATTCCTGAACTCATTCCACTCTTCACTTTTCTCACAACCTGGCCTATACGCACTGAAAAAAGCCCAACATTCCCTACCCAACCTACCCCTTACCCCCATTAACCTAGATGATATCTCCTTCCATTCCACTACTTTACCTGTCATCCATTCACTCAGCAATAAAGCCACACCCTCTCTTGCTCTTCCCCTTTCAATCCCAGACACTCTACCAGACATTTCACCAAACATCACTTCACCCTTCCCTTTTATCTTTGTCTCACACAAGGCCAATATATCCATCCTTCTATTCCTAAACATACTTCCAATCTCACATCTTTTACTTTCTATCGTACTACATCCACGCACATTCAAACACCCCAAAACTAGAGTGCGGGGAGCAGTCACTCTCCCCCCAGCTCTACCTCTTAGATGATGTCTCACAGGATTGTAAATACAGGAGGGGGGGTTCCCAGCCCCCTCGTCCCGTCCCTTTTAGTCGCATCTTACGACACACAGGCATACGTTGGCGCTATTCTAATTGTTTTTATGCCCCCGCGGCCACAGGGGGAATAATTTAACTATTTTAATCCAACAGTCAGAAACCATATGTCAATGAGAATAAAAAACATAAATGTCATAAAACAGTGCAATTGGTAACATCCAAGAGGATAGTTGTACATAAATACTAAGTCAAGGACAAACCACTCAACAAAAATGCATTACAAGATAAAAAAAAAATAAACTTTAAAGTGAAGGGTTCTAATGATCCATCTTGAGAAACCAAATTGCAGACAAATAGCCCAACAAACCCAGAAGCAGACTTAACAAAATGTTAATAACTGAATAAGTAATTAGTTTACCAAAGTGCAATAAATAACTCTGGAAGTCAAGTTAGGAGGCTGCAACTCTAAATAACTATGAAGTTTTTAATACAACTGAATCGGAGGAGAATACTAGCTGGCAACCAGCTAACCAAACAGGTGGGAAAGAAACAATAAAACGGATTTTGACGTAGGAAAAATCAATTTTTGGGTGAGATAACCATGTCGTCCTGATAGAAGTTCCCTTCGGCTGCTTCCTACTGTATAATATTTCTGTGAGTGATATTACAGGAGAATTACCGCCAGGTAGCTTGAGATTCCAACCCCAGGAATGACTATCCGAAGATATCGTGTATAATCAGGGACGTATCCTAAGATAACGATAGATATCTGCACCCCCAATAGACTTTACCCAATCTAATCCAATAAGGGGAAGGATAAGTGAGGAGCCGTTACATATCCTCTTACCTTACGGTGCCCCCATACACGTCTGGCACCTTATTCCACTTCGGAGCGGAACTACTGTGAAAAAAAGAGCATCCTACAAGGAATTCAGGAGTGACGTAGTAACGGGTGGGCCATCTGGACGACATGGCTATCTCACCCAAAAATAGATTTTTCCTACGTCAAAATCCCTTTTTTTGGGCTCGAGCCATGTCGTCCTGATGGAAGTGTACCAGAGAATTACCTATTACTCGGTAGGAGGCCTTGAAGAAGGGTCCCAATACTGAAATGCGCTTACCGGATTACTTCGTCAAAGCGTAGGTATCAAACTTGACCTTTATTCCCGAACAATAATGAAGCTGTATTGATAAGTATGATGGCCTGTTAAGGAGGCAGAACAGAGCCTAATCAACACCTTCCACAATGGGGAAGACATCCAATTTTAATGGTGAGATGTCAAACGGCTAAAACTGCAGTAGGCTCAGTGAGTAAAACGTATGGAACAAATATTCATCAGATAATTAGTTAAACCTGGTCAGGAAGGATAAAAATCAATAAGCACTAATTTTATTGGCAGTGAAAATTAAATTAGGGCTAGAAGTAAAAGGCATGCAAAATATCACAATCTTTTATTTACAAAAATCAGAGCAAAGAGTAATAACAAATAACATAATATGCATAAAGACAATGTTGTTGTACTCAGTAATACATCCCTATTATACCTATACACAAGGTAACTTGAGGGAAAAATCAAAAACCTGTCATAAGACACCAGGAGCTCATGACAAATAAAGTCAAATAATAAAGACTAAATCCTATAAGTAAATAAATAAATTGAACTATTGTCTAATCGACACTAAGGCAGATATACAGTACTATAGTTGAACAAGTACAAGCTAAAATCAGAGATACTGTACATTAATGAATCCTGAAAAAGAATTTTTTTTATTGATCCTGAAACAAAAACTCACTGTTTACTCATTAAAAGAAATAAGGACGCATTTGAGGGCTACGTCGATGCAGCTGGTTTGATAACTACCCGCGGCCACCACAAAATGACGTATCTCTTCCAATTGTTTCAGATAATGCTTGAAGAACACCCTGGTGGACTTCCAACCTGTATGTGCTTGTAAACTCTCAAAGGAGATATACTGAAAAAAGTTAATCGAAGAACCCACTTTCCCAGGGTCATGACCCAACGGCATACTAGAAGGGTTCACTCTTCTTATAGAATAAATAATCTTTGCTCTCACTTGTTTCAAAGACAAATCTGATCCTACCGTTTCACTCTTGAATAACTGACCATCTTTAAAATGCGTTGTTCTTAATAGATACGCTTTTAAACACTGTACTGGGCATGGAGAGATCACTTACTAGGGGAACTATTTTCCACGGACCCCAACGTTTAGAGGGAAGCTCATTCTTAGCTAGAAAAGTAGGATCGGGGTATAAATTAACTTCACCATCATCCACAAATTCAATGTGACCCTCGTCTCTAGAGAGAGCCACAATCTCGCTAACACGAGCACCAGAAGCCATTGCAATTAGAAAAATAACTTTTTGAGTTAGATCACGAATAGAAGCAGTTTGATTGTCAATTTCCGAAGTAAATTGTAACTCTTTGTCCAAAGACCAGGAGATAGGTATCGGTGGAGCCGACGGTTGCAACCTTGCACAAGCTTTCGAAAACTTATTGAAGAGATCAGAGTTGAAATCGATATCAAAAGCGTATAGAATAGGTCTAGCAAGGGCTGATTTGTCTGACGAAATCGTGGAGGAAGCTAGACCTTGCGCGTGTAAGTCAATCAAAAAGCCCAAACAAAAATCCATGGTAATTGAATCTGGATTCTTCTCCTTAACGTATTTGACCCATTTCTTCCACGACGTTTCGTTCTGGGTCAAGGTAGTGGAAGTCTTACAATTTTCTGCAAACTCTAACTTGTCATGAATTTGAAATCTCTTTTCCAGAGCTAAGGCGAAAAAGTCATGAGATGAAGGTTGTTCGTTCTCCATGATGAAGCGTAGACAATCTTCCGCTGTACCTCCTGGGACAAAATCGGGTTGGGCAACGGCAACAACTTGGGGTTCATTTCTGTCACCATGGGGAACCAGTTGCTCTTCGGCCACAGAGGAACAACCAGGCCCGCTGTCCCGTTGAACGATCGAAGCTTGTCCAGAACCTTCATGAGAAGATTGAAGGGTGGAAACAGGTAAATCCTCTGCCACCGATTCCAATCCAGGGTCATCGCATCCATGCTCACTGCTGCTAGATCCATGTTCGGTGCTACATAGCAGGGAAGTTTCTTGTTGAGGCTCGTCGCAAACAGATCCACATGAGGTCCAGTCACTTGATCTTGCACGAAAGAGAATGATTTTCCGTCTAGAGACCATTCCGTCTCCAGAGGTTGTGTCCGAGATAGGGAGTTCGCCATCACATTTCTTACTCCGTGAAGGTGGGAAGCTGACAGATGCCACCTTTTCCTCTGAGCCAACGTAAAGATGGCTAACATTACATGATTTATTTGAGGAGACCTCGACCCTTGCCTGTTGATGCAATGGACTATCACCTTGCTATCGAGGACTAAACAAATATGAATGTTCTTCTTCAAGTGTAACTTTTTGAGGGACAAGAAGACTGCCATAGCCTCCAGAATATTTATGTGGAATTGTTGAAATTTCTTGGACCAACTGCCTTGCACTTTCTTGAGTGGGGTATGACCCCCCCCCCCAACCGTTCAATGAGGCGGCTGTATGAAGAATCACTACCGGAGACTTTTGGCAGTGGACCACGGTCGAAGTTGTCTTCGGAGTAACACCGGGGTCTTCTTCTGATGGTCGCGAAGAGCTTTGGAGGCTCTCCGTTTCCAAACTCTGCTTGCATCTTTGAGTCTTACTTTGAGGACAGGGTTCGCTACTGAGGCGAATTGCAAAGATCCTAGAACCCTTTCCTGGCATCGCCTGGTTGTTGTTCCCGACTTGATCAGAGACCGGACTGACTTCGCGATTTCTTTCCTCTTGGAGGGAGGTATAGACGGGGGATGAGACTGTAGGTTCCAATGAATCCCCAGCGACTGGAAAACTTGAGCTGGGGCCAGTTTTGACTTCTTGAAGTTGATCTGAAATCCTAGGGACTGCAGAAACTTGACAACCTGAGAGGTTGCTTCCGAGCACTCCAGTGCCGAAGGAGCCCACACTAGCCAGTCGTCCAGGTACGCCGCTACTTGAAGGCTTTTGTCGATAACCTTCGTGAAAATTCTCGGAGCTATGTTGAGCCCGAATGGCATAGCTCTGAATACATAAGCCTTTCGCTCCAGGCTGAAACCAAGGTAGGGGGAGAAGCATCGACCTATCGGAAGATGCCAATAAGCATCGGTAAGATTTATAGAGACGGTGTAAGCCTCCCGGAGTAGTAAGGTCCGTATCTGCGAAATAGTCAGCATCCGGAACTTGTCGCACTGAACAAACAGGTTTAGACGGGACAAGTCGAGAATAGTTCAAGGTATAATCGAACCTTTCTTTGGCACGCAAAATAGACGACCTTGAAATCTCACAGATCTCATGCAACGGATAACTCTTTTCTTCAGAAGGTCTTGCACATATTGTTCCAGATGAGGTGTTGACTTCTGGAAAAATCTCCTGAGCTTCCTTTCCCTTCCAACCCAAGCCATTGGAAATGATGCTCTGTGCCCAAGGACTGAATGCCCACCGGTCCTTGAACAAATTCAGCCTTCCCCCTACCGGAATATCCTCATTGTTTGAGCTGAGGATGTGCACCCCTTTCTCCTCTGCTGCCTTGATGTCCACAACCTATGGATCTGCCTCCCCTGTCTGAGCGGCCTCTACTGCCTCTTTCTCTCTTTTGGGATCAAAAGGACAGCGACCCCTGCTCATTCACCAGATTGAAAGCCGGGGACTGTGAAGTCATAGGATGAGGAACAATAAAAACATTCTGAGGGATGTTGGCGGGGGAGGGAGCAAACGATCTCCTAAGATAGGTTGGTTTGCAGGACCTCTTAGGCTGAGGTCCTACCCCAGGGGTGAATTTTCTCTTTAGAGAGATCCCCCACTTCTGGAACAGGCTCTTCTTCTCGGCTGCAGCTTTATCTAAAACCACCTCCTCAAGTTTCTGGGGAAACAGGTCCTTTCGCCATATGCAAGAGTCGATGAGACGTTTCGGCTCGTGGCGTATGGTGGCTGAAGTGAGAACATGTTTTCTACAGACTCTACGAGCCAGAAAGAAAGCATAGAGATCCTTCATAAATGTAGCCAGATGAATTTTAGCCAACAGGGAAAAGACTGGGGCATCAGTAAAATTCCCAATCATCATTTCCATGATGTGCTGGAGAGACATCGAGGCTGATAGTCTCTCCCTAGTCTCCAATTCAGCTTTAAGGTGGTGTTCAGGATTCCTGGGCAGTTTCTCATTGATTTCACGACTGGCTACATCCTTATCCAGTTTACCTTCTGATAAAGTAAACTGGACATCCATCCAATGGTCAGCATCATGTGGAAGAACGAGTGACACAGGTTTACGCACTTCCAACACCGGGAGAGATTTACCTTCCCGAATGGCCTTTTCCACGGCTACGAAGCCCTTTGAAGCAAAAGGGAAGACCATCGTATCTGGAGCTACAAAGGTGGCTAACCTTTTACCAAAAGCACCTAGCTGTGTGTTAATACACCCTGCTGTCTTGATTTCCTTCACGGCCAGGTGCTGGGCTCTTGTGTGTTCCAGAAGGATCGTTTCTTTAGGGATAGTATCATCCCTCAATGGAGCTCCTTCAGCTAACCTCACATAGCAAAAGGGATAGGCCTCAATATCTGGAAAAAATTCCAGATCGGCTACCGGCCTGAAGCCTAACCCTTCGCCAATGTGGAGGATACCTTCAGAAAGAACCGCGTGACCCGCGTACCTCCACGCTGAGAAGGCAAGACTTTAACCTTACCCGGGTCCTCCTGAGACTTCAAAGCCTGTATCTCCTCACGCAAGGCTTTGAACATCATCCGTTGATATTGTTGGGTCCCTTCCATGAAAGCCTTCATGTTAGCTAAAAGGGACGAATCCGCCAAAGTACTTGGGAATTGAGGGGTTTGGGTTCCACAGGCTCCACGGGAGATGGAGGTGGAAAAGTAGCAGGAGCCGCTCCCGTCAATGAAGATGTAGTCGTCGCCATAGACAGGGAGGCCACTGTCGTAGTAGAAGTTGAAATGGCGGAAACAACCGAGTCCCTAATAGACGCCACACTATCATCATCCAACTCAGGCAGGTAAGAATCATCCACCGGAGAGAGAGGTTCGTCATCTGACTCCACAGTAGACAGCAGAGCCGATTCTCTACCCGTGGACATGTTTTCAAGATTCAGGCTCATAGCACCTAAAGCCTCATCCACATGTAGCTGGACGGTTGGGATGGGTTTAGGCTGAAAATAGCCCAAAACCGAGTCAGGTGCCGCCTTAGGGAAGAGGATATCCTTCCACTTTGTAGATGGAAGGTAAGGAGCCTTTGGATCAGCGTTCTTCTTGAATCCCCTGACCCAGGTACGAAGGGATCTCTGGAAGAACATCCGGTCATCCTCAGAAATATCTATCGATGCATGTCCTTACATACACTGCAATCTTGAGGATCCCAGTAAGAGATTGGACCCTTCATCCTCCAACACTTGGCATGGGTCCTACAAGTATCATGACCACAAGGGTGCCTCACGGTCCTGGCACAAATCTGCACTCTGCAGTGCATCTCCTTTGCAGACACCGCCTGTAAAGAGAAAAAGAAGAGATATGAGTACGTGTTTGTCTAGCAGTCACCAAAGGCTGAAAAGAATGGATTAGTAACATGATAACAATTAAGGCAATAGTAATCCCCAATTTATGTGTAATTGCAATTGGTGAGACAGTAGGAGATAAAGAACAAAATATCTAAACTAATATTAAGGGCGTTAGATTGGAAAAAATAGCCTTTAAGAAGTAATTGCTACGTGTAACATAATTGTTTTATGTTGGGGGGGGGAGGCGGGGTATGCTCTAAAGAACCATAGCTCCTATATATCCGCAAAGAAAAAGCCAAATAATATACAATATCGACACATCGATAACTGAGCAAATGTCTGTAGCAACAAAAGACTAAAATTCGAAATGATATTCTTAGGAGAAAGAACCTAACTAAAGGATCTAACCTGTAGAGTTATCAGTCAAAAATCCAATCCACACCCTCAAAGGTAAATGGATAAATTGATAGAAACACATAACAATATGTAGTGGTTATCTCTAAGCCGAGACATGGAAGACCTTTCATAAGAGAGACATCCATGGCCGGCATACATAAAGAAGCCTCAAAAGTAGTAGAAATAAGGCCTTTTTGTTAATCTGTAATAGTACTCATATACAGATAGTAGAGAACCCACCTTATAGTAGATAAAGCGGTCTCAAAAGGAAAGAGGGACGTGCCTTAAAGGTACAAATGTTGCCGGGAGTAACGGCGCACTCTAGTAACGGCGTTGTCGTCAACATAAAACTCCCCCTAAGGCGGAACCACAATAAACATTCCCATATAATAAGACCAGTAACTACAATGTCGGTAATGTATGGCAGCGGAGCTAAACGGCAATAATTTTCACAGAAACATAGTGCCATATATGAAAGCAGTGACAAAGGCGGCTCCGCCGTAAATAGCAACGCATCACTATTACAGGTATAAAAGTAAGGAATGCCGTAGGAGACAACAAGGCCGTAATTACTGTCACTGCTGTCAGTCTAACAACTCACTCCATATGGAGAGGTATCCTGATGGCTCTGGAGGGCCAGAACCCAGAGGAGACTAGCCCTCACTAACAACAATTGCAAAAACACAGCATCATAAAACATAATTCTGCGGTCAATGTCAGTGCCGTGAAGACCAACCATAGAGAGAGGTAACGACCTGGGGTAATATGCCCATAATGAATAACTAAAATGAATAACAAAGTATTGGTGATTTTTGGTCTTAGGCCATGTTGTCCTGATGGAAGGTTCCTTCAGTAGCTTCCTAAGGGTATATATGACTACAGTAGATATTCCCAGAGAATTAAACTAAAGGTTTCACAGAATTCTAACTTCTGACGCGAGTACCCATAAGGTTTCCCTTTAGGATATCGTATAATAATGGGACATATGCTTGACACGCCACATGGCTATCTGCACCCCACATAGGGTTTATGCTTCAAGGGGGAAGTTGGTGGCAAGTTATGGAAGGAGCCGATACAAAGTTCTCCTCCTCCGTTACTGTTACGGTACTCGGATGACGTCATAAACGACGTCGTGTTGGCCGCCATCTTCGTTGATGTCATAACCGCGTGCCTTCTCATTCCTTTGCTTGTAGCGTCTATGACCAGGTGTTTTTTCCCAGTTGTTCGCTATTATTTCCCAGCATGTCGCAATCTTCAACCTCCTCTGCTTCTGGAAAGTTGAATACCATATTCTTATATTGTATAAATCAGCTCCCGCCGTAAAGTAACGCCTTTTTATCTTTAAATACTGTTTTGTGGCAGAGCTGTTGCCTAAACCAGAGGCGTCCTGACGCTGCTGTTCGCTTCGCATACTTTATTTAGTTAGCCAGAACAACTTTCCCATTTTCTTAACATTATCAGTATTAGTTATTTAGTCTTCATTGCTAGGAATTAATTATATTATGCCGATAGTATTCATTTTTTGTGGAGTGTAGGTAGCCGAAATTGTGACGCTAGAGTTGCTAGCCTATTCCCGTCTCAATAGCCTAGGCATTTTAGTTTATTTTCATGCATGATATAATAAGTGTTCCTAGTGTTAATCTATGAAATGAAGATATTACGCATTTATGCATAAAAGATTCAGTGATTGCACATGGGTGTTTCTCCTTCTAGAAAGTATACAAGGGGTTTTGATGATCTTGGTAGTCGATTCCCTTGCCCCTAACCTACGGCTTAGGGCTTTTGTATACTTTCACACCTCCCCGGTTACCTTTGCACTAAGGTAATCTCTCCTCCCTCTGATGTAGCCTAGGCTACATCCTAGCTCTCCTTACCTTGATCCTATTCAAGTGAGGTTAGGCTAGGATTTTCTTTCCCTGCCCAAAACCATAGATCATGAGCTTTGAGTTGGGGTCAGAACCTCAGAGTATCAGTCGTTTGCCCCCAGCTACCCCATTAGGTGAATGAACTCTCATTTTGGTCTCCGCTGGACGGCAAAAGGGGGGGGGGGCCTCTGCCCTCCCCACTAGGCCGCACCTGGTAGGGTTACGACCCTTCCTCCCTGTGGACTAGCGACTTGTCCTACACCTGCCTTCTCTGGGCTAGGGGATATGCTTCCCCTAGCCTAGGTTAGGCAGGCCCTGGGATTCTGTTTCTTTATACAGTGAACCCTCGCTACTTCGCGGTTCGACCATCGCGGATTCACCACTTCGCGGATTTTTTTCATAACCCATATATATATATACATATCGCGGATTTTCCGGAAATTTCGAAAATACCGCGATATCTGAAGACCCCAAATACGATATTTTGTTACCTGTAATTCCATTAATACTGTAATTAATAATATCTGCTCTTACTGATTGTTCATTGCATTACATATGACATATAATTAAGCACAGAAAGAAATAAAACACGAAAAGAGAATGTGATCATACGATAATTCAGTACTGTATACAGTACGTAGTAAAATTAAATCGAACATGAAATGCAAATCAGATGCAGTCATACCATATTAGAATGGTGTAAGGCTGCTGTTGGCTACTACTGTACTACAAATGTAATGGATGTGCTTCTTTTCCATGAATCTTTTGTATGTATACGTACATAGTACTGCATCCAATAAACGGATTTTGAGCGAAGCGAAAAATCTATTTTTGGGTGAGATAGCCATGGCGTCCTGATGGAAGGTTCCTTTTTGGTAGCTTCCTTGGGTATATAACTACTAGATATTCCCAGAGAATTTAACCACAGGTTATCGCAGAATTCTAACTTCTGGAGCGAGTATCCTAAAGGTTTCCCTTTAAGACATTGTATATCAACAGGGGACGCATGTATTAACACGCCACATAGCTATCTGCACCCCACATAGAGTTAACACTTCGATGTGTAGGGGCGGAGAATAGCTGGGGAGCCGTTCCACAGCTAATCTCGTCCGTGGCTACTTTTGGTACTCGAAACGTAAACAAACGGGCGCCATTGCTAAATGACGTCACGTCCGTCCTCATTCTGAAGCCAGTTGCTTGCCGATCACCATGATACAGCAGGACAGGGTGGGACCTGAAAAAACTGGACGAAGTAGCAGGGAGGGTCCATCAGAACGCCATGGCTATCTCACCCAAAAATAGATTTTTCGCTTCGCTCAAAATCCGTTTTTTGGGCTCAAGCCATGGCGTCCTGATGGAAGAATACCAGAGAATCAATGTATCGTGGTAGATTTTCCCCTTGTAGTGTAAGTGCCGAGGGCTTTGAACAGGTTAGCATAGTAATCTCAATAGAGGAACCGTAGGGAAGAAAACTTCCTGCCCCCCTTGGCAGTGAAGTCCCAACGGACCATGCTGAAGATCAAAGTGGTCATCGAAGGGCTACCCACCTTGCTGGGAGAACATGAACTCGGAGACAAGACTGAATGGTTGGTATTCATATAGGAACATTCTCAGAAGCAGACAAGTGGTGGTTAGGCACTGTATGTGAAGAGAGAGAATCGTCTGGTCTCGAAGGCATGATGTAAGTAAGTATTCGGGTAGGAATATTACATTGCAGAGGTGAGTATATAATAAGGATTGAATCCTTAGTAATCTTCATCGTATATAAGAGGAAGGGGATAATAAAACTATGACAGTCATGTATTTCATAGTATAAGTAGGAGCGGATTGAGACGCACAAGTAATAAAATAGAAATTTTATTTCACAATTGCAGAATATGGTAATTAAATGCAATAAGTATGTAAAAGTAATTTACAACAAATTATAATGTACAGAGTAATGAAAGACTTGCTCTTGAATCTGAAAGAGAATTTCAAATTATTAGTAGGCACTCGTTCCAGAGGAACGTCAGTCTAAAAAGAAAAACACATCATGCTCTAGGCATGCGGCACTCATGTGACGACTATGACATTTCACCTGGGAGAAGAACAGTATATGAAAAAGCACTAAGTGTCTTTGAAATCACTACGTATCACACGAGGGTCAACATAGGCACCCGAGGAGTTAGAGTCCCAAGTAACTTACTGTTCTATGCAGAGTTAGGTGCAGGTTTCATAACACTACCTGCGGCTACCACAAAATGTTTGACTTCATGCACTTGTTTCGCATAATGTTTGAAGAAAACACGCGAGGATTTCCAGCCTGTGAAACTCTTAAGGCTTTCAAAATCCATACTCTGAAAGAAATTCAGAGACGATGCAACTTTTCTAGGATCGTGACCTGCGGGTGTACTGTTAGGATCCGCTCTGCGAATGAAGTAGGTGATTTTCGCTCGTAGTTGTTTCAGTGACAGGTCGCTGCCCGATGTTTCTCCTTTGAAGAGTTGGCCTCCACCAAAGTCAGAAGTTCTACGAAGATAGACCTTGAGGCTCTCTACTGGACATAGAGAGGCATCTTCTTTCAGGGGGCAGATTCTCCAAGGGCCCCATCTTTTGGTGGGTAGTTCGTTTTTGGCGAGAAACGTCGGATCCGGGAAGAGGGTAAGGTCTCCTGAATCTGTAAACAGAATGTGACCCTCGTCCCTTGATAATGCCACTATTTCGCTGACTCGGGCTCCTGAGGCAAGAGCAAAAAGAAAAATAACTTTTTGAGTCAGATCCTTGAGAGGGCACGAATCATTGTCCAAGTTGGAGGCAAAATGGAGCACCTTGTCCAGGGACCAGGAGATCGGTTTTGGTGGGGGTGCTGGGCGTAGACGAGCGCATGCCTTCGGCAGTTTATTGAAGATGTCGCTGGACAGATCAATCTGGAAGGCGTACATTAGTGGTCTAGTCAAGGCCAATTTGCAAGTAGAAATCGTGTTGGCTGCCAAGCCTTGTCCATGAAGGTGAATGAAGAAGGACATGCAAAAATCGATGGTGATTTCCGTAGGATTTTTTGCCTTGACGAATGAGACCCATTTTCTCCAGGATGATTCGTATTGCCGTCGTGTGGATTCGGTCTTGTATTCCTCGAGGAAGTCGAGACTCTTCTTCGATATCTCGAACCTTTTCTTCACGGCTAGGGAGAGAAAATCATGAGATGAAGGTCCCTGACTTTCAATGATGAAGCGAAGACAGTCGACTTCTGTACTTGCTGGGAGAGAACTGGGCCCGGGAGAGGGATCAGCGTGGGTTGTAGCTCCAGGACTAGGGGGTACCAGTTGCTCCGAGGCCACTTGGGAGCCACTAGGGCTGCTGTTCCTTTGAAGGTTCTCAGTTTGGAGAGGACTTTCAGCAGAAGGTTGGTGGGAGGGAACAGGTAGATCTTGGACCACCTGTTCCAATCCAGTGACATGGCGTCCACTGCTTCTGCCTTGGGGTCCTCGTACGGGGCCACATATCGAGGAAGTTGATTGTTGTCGCTCGTTGCGAAGAGATCGATCTGAAGTTCTGGGACGTGGTGAGAGATGAAGGAGAATGATCTTGCGTCTAGAGACCATTCCGACTCTATCGGGCTTGTCCGAGATAGAGCGTCCGCCGTCACGTTGCGGAATCCTTGTAGGTGAACTGCAGACAGGTGCCATTTCTTCTTCTCTGCCAGACGGAAGATTGTCAGAAGCACCTGATTTATCTGGGGCGATCTTGAGCCTTGGCGATTGAGACATCGAACTACCACCGAGTTGTCTAGGGTTAGACGAATATGGATCGAGGGAGGCGGGGAGAGTTTCTTCAGAGTTAGAAGGACCGCCATGGCCTCCAAGATGTTGATGTGAAACGTCTTGAATAGGGGAGACCGTGTTCCTTGAGCCTGTTTTTGGTGGGAGTGACCTCCCCAACCCTCCAGCGAAGCGTCCGTGTGGATGTTGAGTGATGGAGGTGGGTGTTGAAGAGGGATGGACCTTTTCAGGGCCTTTGCTTCCGACCACGGCTTTAGGAGCAGCCAAAGTCTGTTTGGGAGCCGTCTCTTGAGGTCTCTTCGAGCGATGGATGCAGAACGTCTCCAGACTCCCGCGGCATCCTTTAGCTGTGCACGTAGCACTGGGTTTGTCACTGAGGCGAACTGTAGAGAGCCTAGAACTCGTTCCTGCTGACGTCTTGAGATCCGTTTGGATTTCAGCAGTCGCTTGACAGACCCTGCTATTTCCTTCCTTTTCTTCTGGGGAATGGAAAGGCGGTGTGACTGAAGGTTCCACTAGATTCATAACCATTGGAACTTCTGAGCTGGAGAGAGGCGAGATTTCTTCGCGTTTATCTTGAATCCCAGGTGTTCAGGAACTGGGTAACTTTGTTGCAGGATCTTAAACAATCCTCGGGCGATGGAGCCCAGACTAGCCAGTCGTCGAGGTAGGCCATCACCTGGACGTCTCGGAGGCAAAGCTGTTGAACGATGGCGTCCGCCAGCTTTGTGAAGATCCGAGGGGCCACGTTGAGGCCGAAGGGCATGGCCCTGAAGGCGTAGCTTTTCCTTTGGAGTCGAAATCCTAGGTAGGAGGAAGCGTGGTGGTTCATTGGAACGTGCCAGTAGGCATCCGCCAGGTCTATGGAGACCGTGTAGGAACCTTGAGGCAGAAGGGTCCTTATCTGTTGAAGAGTCAGCATCTTGAACTTGTTGTTCGCTATGAACTTGTTGAGGGGGGACAAGTCTAGAATGACTCTGAGTTTGTCGGAGTCCTTCTTGGGGACGCAAAACAGTCTCCCTTGGAACCTGGTTGACTTTACCCTCCTTATCACCTTCTTGTTCAAAAGATCTAGGACATATTCTTCCAGAAGGGGGTTGATTGTTGGAAGAATTGCTGGAAGGTTGGGGGTGGTTGAGTCCAACTCCAGCCTAGACCCTTCTTGACGATGCTGTGTGCCCAGGGATCGAAGGTCCAACGATCCTGGAATTGGCGGAGTCTTCCTCCCACCGGAAGCACTTCATTGCTTCTGGTGTCCCGAGGGTTTACTGCCTCGGCCGCTAGCTCCCCTTCCTCCTCTGCCTCTGGAGGGACGGCGAGATGCATCTCTGCCTGCACCTCTGTTTGAGCCTCTACCTTTGGGACGAAAGGTAGTCGTCTGTTGCTCGAAAGCAGGGGTGAAAACCGGCGACTGTGACAAGACCGGTTGGGTGACCAGCTGAAAGGTCTGCTGTGGCTGAGCTGCCACTTGGGGAGTAGCGGATCCCGGAAACTGCTGTCTGTTGACGTTGCTGGGGTTTCTGCTTGGAGGATTTCCTCTTAGGTTGAGGGCCGTCGTCCTGAGAGGATTTCCTCTTCTTTGACATGCCCCACTTGTGGAGAAGGTTCCTGTTCTCCGTGGCGGCCTTGTCGATGATCTCTTTCACAAGGGCAGAGGGAAAGAGGTGCTTACCCCAGATGTTGGAGGAAATCAGCCTCCGGGGTTCGTGTCTCACTGTGGCACTGGAGAACACGAATTCACGATAGGCTCTACGAGCCTTCATGAAGCTGTACAGGTCTTTAACTACAGTCGCCAAATGCGTTTTGGCGAGCACCATGTAGTAATCGGGGACTCTAGTGTCACCGGCCAAGACGTCGAGCTGTACCTGGAGGGACATGGATGCGGCGAGCCTTTCCTTCGTGTCATGTTCCCGACAAAGGAGATGGTCATTAAGTTTCGGGAGGTCTTCGTTAAACTGACGTCTAGCAACGTCAGGTTCTAGTTTCCCCACCACGAAGGTATGCTGGACATCTTTCCAGTGTTGAACATCGGGGGGAGTAGTCAGGGAGAAGGGTCTGCACTCCTCCAGTGCAGGACAGGGTTTCCCTTCTTCCATTGCCTTGTGTACCGGAGCGAAGGCCTTTTCCATGAAGGGGAGGATCGCATCATCTGGTGCGACGTAGGTAGGGTGCTTCTTGCTCAACGCCGGAAGCTTTGAGCAGGTAAAACCCCTACTTTTAACAGTATTGGCCAGCATAGCCTGGGCCTTCGGGAGATCGAACACGATCACCTCCTTCTGTTCAGTCTCCTCTTTAGAGGCAGGTTCGGATCGAAGTCGGACGTAACAGTCCGGATAAGCCTCAAAACTCGGGAAGAATTCCACTTCTTCCAGGGCAACCGAGCCGACCTTCTCACTGATGAAGATCCTGCTCGTTGTGATTGGCATTTGCTCGGCATACCTCCAGGGGTTGGCGTCCGAGCATGCCGGGAGGTCCTTAACCGAAATCCTTTTCGGCTGTTTTGAACTTCCCATGGTTCTGATGTATTCGTGCGTCTCACGGAGTTTCTTGTCCATGAGAGCTTCGAGCATTCAGAACATCTCCTGGGCGCTGGATGGGATGGGGTCCGGGGTAGCGGAGGTAGACGGGAGTGATACATCCGTCAGTGTAGGA
Source organism: Palaemon carinicauda (assembly GCF_036898095.1). Classification (NCBI taxonomy): domain Eukaryota; kingdom Metazoa; phylum Arthropoda; class Malacostraca; order Decapoda; family Palaemonidae; genus Palaemon; species Palaemon carinicauda. The sequence goes on along the minus strand of NC_090731.1, from coordinate 97,598,218 downwards.
GTTGGTGTGGGGGTGGAAGGCGGAGCGACCTCCTGCTCCGACTCGGTGTATTCCACTTGGTCTTCCTCATAGTCCAGTTCTTCGGCCATGAGGTTCCTCTCCGTGTTCTCCGACACTTCCGACATACGTTCCGCGTTGTCGACATCCAGGCGGCACTCGTGCATGGACTGGGCCATGATTACATCGGGTTCCACCGTTATCTGGACGGTGGGGATCTGATCCTTGAGGACCACAGAGTCTGGGGATGCCTTCGGGAAAAGCAAGGCCCTGAAGTCCTCGGAGGCAAGGTATGGTCCAGTGGCGTTCTTCTGGAAGCCACGCACCCACTTGCGTAGCTTCTCTCGAGAAGCGTCCCTAACCTCCGCTGAGGGAGGATTATTGAACGCCTCGACCAGGCGGTCCTGGCAGACCGTACAGTTCTGCGGGTCCCAAAACTTCAGATCGCCTTTCTTGTTGGCGCAAGGGGCGTGAGTCCTACACGCCGTGTGCCCATAGAAGTGCGGGTGCTTCACTCCACAGAAGCCGTGGTCGCACTTCACGTACTCCTCCTGTAAGAGAAAGAGAACATGAGTATGGGGGAGTCATAAGAATGACTTATATTCTAAAGTTAAATATTAAAGGATTAATCTTTAACTTAATTTTTAGTGATATAAACATTGTGATGTTTTTGAGAGTGGGCGGAAATGAAGGAGATAGACACATACTCCGTGTAACCCGCCCGCCTGGTTACCGTAACCTTATCCATAGGCAATTTGTTTGTGACCAAGGGCACAAGGCAGAATTCTTCATAGATTGCCAGGGAGGCAGGGGGAATTCTAGTAGGAATTGCCAAGGATATAAAACTGGGACTGAGACCACTCAGACCATAGAATTGGGAATGTAGACGATCCCATAGGGTAACGGTTTCCGGCAACCAGCCGTGCTAGGATACACACAGCATGCTGAAAATTTGGGATATGCAAGAAGACAGCATGGTTATTAATAGAGCTGTAAGACAATACCTATCTATTTATGTAGTCAAACCATCTGGTTGCAATGTAGGGCTATCAGCATGAGTTGATAGCTAGGAGAAGGGGTGCAGGTCGCTTTGACGCCTCCGGAAGGCTCCGGCAGACCGACGGCACGCCGGAGGCTGCTCCAGCAGAGTTTCTGGCATTAGGGAAGACAAATATAGAAGTCAGGAGTAATGCCAGGATGGCGGCCGCCGGCACAACGGCGGCACACCGGCGGAAGCGGCGGCTCCGGCAGCCGGAGGTTGCCGGCTTGGTGACAGGGACAAGGATGGGTTATAGCAGAACCGGACTGCCGGCAGTGGATGCCGGCACTCCGGGGGCCGGACCGATGGACGGACGACCGAAGCTATGAGGTAAGAGGGAAGGCCATCGGCTGTACGCCGACGGGAGGCGGCAGTCCCCCGGCACACGGAGGACTGACGGCCCGGGGGGCAAGGAATGAGTCACCAAGGGGGGAGGTCGGTATCACCGACAGTGGAGGCGGCAAGGGACCGGCACCAGGACAGTGAAAGAGACAGAAGGAGGGATGTAGGGGTACGGACACGAACCCCAAGGCATCCCACCTGAATAGGTGTACCCATGATAGAGGCTAGCCCTATCATCCAGTGGCAGGGGCCGCAGGCGGCCGGGAGCCAGGGTAGCCCAAGGGAGGGCTAGGGAACACCCAAGAGGGGGAGAACCCCTGCGGACAAAACGCATCCAGTGGCTAACCCCATAGGACACTATGAAGGGTATATGTACCAGAGCGGACTGCACACAGGGACTCAAGGTAGCCCCATCACTCCATCCTAAGGAGGAGTTGTAGGACAGGGGACAGATGGGTATAGACTAACCTAAGTATAGGCTAGGCCATACAAGAGATAGGTGGGGAGGGGAGAAGAAGAAGGGTCTTCTATAGGAGAGGCTCTGTACCAAAGCGGCCACCAAGGAAGGGAGGACGCTCCCTAGCCTAAGGTTAGGCAGCCTGTCTGAGAACAGTGCATGGGTACCGTTTCAGCAAGGCACAGAACTAACTCCCCCCAAGCCTAACCTAGAGCAGGGATGTTACACCCTGAACCAGGAAGGATGGAAGACGTATCGCATTGCAGGGAAGGTCAGGTAGCCTAGCCTCAGCAATAGAGGAAGGGCAGGCCGTTCCTCATTCTCGGACGCAACCCTAAGGGGGGATCATTCCCTTAGGGAGGACAGAGAAGCGATAAGTACTCTGGTAAGAGCTTGATCCCCTTACGTGGTAGGGAGAGCAAGGCTACGCAGAGGGAATGCCCTAAGGCAGGGGGTGAAGGGAGCATATAGGGGGCCTACAATTAGGTTAGGTTAGAGAAGCACACTGTCAAACCTATCCCCTATATGGTCCCTGAAGGCGAAAACACTTGCATCACAGTAAACAGTATCATAAAATAATGCCACTATCTTCATAACTAAACCTAGGATCACTGTAATATATCATGCATGAACACTGATGATAGGCACTCTGGCCTAGGGGCTAGACTAGCGAACTGGTATGGGGTCAGTCGATGACCAATAAAAGAGCGTCAAAACACGATATATAAAGTTCCTAGCTATTAAGACTAAATAACTAATAGTATCGATTAGTTAATGAGGCCGGAAAAAGCTGTTGAGGCTAGCTAAATAAGGCATGCAAGACAACAGCGACGCCATAAAATGGCGGGTCCGGTAGTAGCACAGCTCTGCCACAAAACATAAAAAATCTCGAAAAGTAAAAGTTACTTTACGGTCAGAGCTTATTTAAGCAATACTGGAACCTTGTACTCAACTTTCCAGAAGAAGGCGAGGCCGAGGGTAGAGACATGGCTAAGATGCAAGTCGATAAGATACGCACAGGGAAAAATCCGTCTAGTAAGGCAAGCTACTAAGCGAAGGATGAGGACGGACGTGACGTCATTTAGCAATGGCGCCCGTTTGTTTACGTCTCGAGTACCAAAAGTAGCCACGGACGAGATTAGCTGTGGAACGGCTCCCCAGCTATTCTCCGTCCCTACACATTGAAGTGTTAACTCTATGTGGGGTGCAGATAGCTATGTGGCGCGTTAATACATGCGTCCCCTGTTGATATACGTTGTCTTAAAGGGAAACCTTTAGGATACTCGCTCCAGAAGTTAGAATTCTGTGATAACCTGTGGTTAAATTCTCTGGGAATATCTAGTAGTTATATACCCAAGGAAGCTACCAAAAAGGAACCTTCCATCAGGACGCCATGGCTTGAGCCCAAAAAGTAACTTATACTTTTCGAGATATTTCATGTTTTCTGGCAGAGCTGTGCTACTACCGGACACGCCATTTTATGGCGTCGCTGTTCCCCTGCATGTCTTATTTAGCTAGCCTGAACAGCTTATTCCGGCCTTTTAACTAATTGATACTATTAGTTATTTAGTCTTCATAGCTAGGAACTTCATATATCGTGTTTTGACGCTTTTTTATTGGTCATCGCCTGACCCCATACTAGATCGCTGGCTTAGCCCCTAGGCCAGAGTGCCTATCACCAGTGTTCATGCATGATATATTCCAGTGATCCTAGGTTAAGTTATGAAGATAGTGGCATTATTTTATGATACTGTTTTCTGTGATGCAAGTGTTTTCGCCTTCGGGGACCATATAGGGGATCGGTTTGATAGTGCGCCTTTCTAACCTAACCTAAATGTAGGACCCCTATATGCTCCCTTCACCCCCTGCCTTAGGGCATTCCCTCTGTGTGGCCATGCTCCCCTTACCACGTAAGGGGATCAAGTCCGTATCAGAGTATTTATCGTTTCTCTGTCCTCCCTAAGGGAATGATCCCCCCTTATGGTTGCGTCCGAGAAAGAGGAACAGCCTGTCCTTCCTCAGTCGCTGAGGTTAGGTTACCTGACCTTCCTTGCAACTTGCGATATGTCTTCCAGTCTACCTAGCTTAGGGTTTAACATCCCTTCTCTAGGTTAGGCCTCGGGGGGGGGGGGGGGGGGGGGGGGGCTAGTTCTGTACTTTGCTTGAAACAGTACCCATGCACCGTTCTCAGCCAGGTTGCCTACCCTAGGCTAGGGAGCGTCCTCCCTTCCTTGGTGGCCGCTTTTGTACAGAGCCTCCCCTATGGAAGACCCTTCTTCTTCTCCCTTCCCCCCCTATCCCTTGTATGGTCTAGCCTATCCTTAGGTTAGCCTATACTCATCTGTCCCTAGTCCTACAACTCCTCCTTAGGGTGGAGTGACAGGGCTATCTTGAATCCCTGTGAGCAGTCCGCTCTGGTACATATACCCTTCATAGCGTCCTATGGGGTTAGCCACTGGAAGCGTTTTGTCCGCAGGGGTTCTCCCCCTTCTTGGGTGTTCCCTGGCCCTCCCTTGGGCTTCTCTGGCACCTGGCCGCCTGCCGGCCCCCTGCCTTTGGGTGATAGGGCTAGCCTCTATCATGGGTACACTCATTCAGGTGGGATGCTATAGGGGTTCGTATCCTTACCCCTCCATCCCTCCTTCTGTCTCTCTTCCTGTCCTTGCCGCCTCTACTGCCGGCGATACCGCCCCTCCCTTGGCGACACATTCCTAGTATCCTCACTAGTCGTCAGTCCTCCGCGTGCCGGAGAGCTGCTGCCTTCCGTCGGTGTGTAGCCAATGGCCTACCCTTACTCTACCTAGCTTCGGTCGTCCGTCCTTCGGGCCGGCCCCCGGCGTGCCGGCATCGATTGCCGGAGGTCCGGGTATGCTATAACCCCCTTCCTTATCTTATGACCTTGTCACCAAGCCGGCAGCTGTGCCGGCGGCCGCCAACCTGGCATTACACCTGACTTCTCTATGTGTCTTCCCTAATGCCAGAAACTCTGCTGGAGCGGCCTCCGGCATGCCGCCGGTCTGCCGGAGCCTTCCGGAGACGCCAAGAGACTTGCACCCCTTCTCCCAGCTATCAACTTCATGCTGATAGCCCTACACTGCAACCAGATAGCTTGGCTACCCCAATGGATAGGTATTGTCTTACCGTTCTATTAATGGTCGTGCTGTCTTCTTGCATATCACAATTTTCCAGCATGCTGTGTGTATCTTAGCACAGCTGGTTGCCGGAAACCGTTGCCCTATGGGGTCTTCTACAATCCCCCATACTAATGGCCTGAGTGGTCTCAGTCCTTGATTTACATCTTAGGCAATTCCTGCTAGAATTACCTTCTGCCTTCCTTGGCGATCTATGAAGAATTCTGCTTTGTGTCCTCGGTCACAAACAAATTGCCTACTGATAAGGTTACGGTAACCAGCTGGGCGGGATACACAGAGTATGTGTCTATCTACTTCATTTCCCGCTCCACTCTCTAACATTACAATGTTATTAATTAATTAATGTTAAGTTGAAGTTAACTACTTAATATTTAACTTTAGAGTAATGTAAGTCATTTGTGTGACTTCCGTATACTCATGTTCTCTTTCTCTTACAGGAGGAGTACGTGAAATGTGACCACAACTTCTGTGGAGTGAAGCGCCCGCACTTCTACGGGCACACGGCGTGTAGGACCCACACCCCCTGCGCCAACAAGAAAGGCGATCTGAAGTTTTGGGACCCGCAGCACTGTACAGTCTGCAAGGACCGCCTGGTCGAAGCGTTCGACAATCCTCCTTCAGCGGAGGTTAGGGACTCTTCTTGAGAGAAGCTACGCATGTGGGTGCGTGGCTTCCAGAAGAACGCCACCGGACCATATCTCGCCACCGAAGATTTGAGGGCCTTGCTTTTCCCGAAGGCATCCCCAGACGCAGTGGTCCCCAAAGATCAGATTCCCACCGTCCAGATAGTGGTGGAACCGGATGTAGTCATGGCTCAGTCCATGCACGAGTGCCGTTTGGATGCCGACAACGCGGAACGTATATCGGAAGTGTCGGAGAACACGGAGAGGAACCTCATGGGTGACGAACTGGACTATGAGGAAGATCAGGTGGAATACCCTGAGTCGGAGCAGGAGGTCGCTCCAACATCCACTCCCACACCGACTCCTACACTGACGGATGTATTACTCCCGTCTACATCTGCTACCCCGGATCCTACCCCATCCAACACCCAGGAGATCTTCAAAATGCTTGAGGCTCTCATGGATAAGAAACTCCGCGAGACGCATGAGTTCTTCAAGTCCAACATGGGAAGTTCGAAACAGCCGAAAAGGATTTCGGTTAAGGACCTCCCTGCATGCTCGGATACTAACCCCTGGAGGTATGCCGAGCACATGCCGATCACTACGGGCAAGATCTTCATAAGCGAAAAGGTCGGCTCGATCGCGCTGGAAGAAGTGGAATTCTTCCCAAACTTTGAGGCTTACCCGGACTGTTACGTCCGACTTAGATCTGAACCTGCCTCTAAAGAAGAGACCGAACCGAAGGAGGTTATAGTGTTCGATCTCCGAAGGCCCAGGCTATGTTGGCCAATACAGTGAAAAGTAGGGGCTTCACCTGCTCAAAACTACCGGCGCTTAGCAAGAAGCACCCGACCTACGTCGCACCAGACGATGCGACCTTCCCCTTCCTGGAAAAGGCCTTCACTGCAGTGCATAAGGCAGTGGAAGAAGGAAAACCTTGCCCTGCACTGGAGGAGTGCAGACCCTTCTCCCTGACTACTCCCCCTGATGTTAGACACTGGAAAGATGTCCAGTCAACATTTGTAGTGGGAAAGCTAGAACCTGACGTCGCTGGTCGTCAGTTTAACGAGGACCTCCCAAAACTTAATGACCATCTCCTTCGTCGGGAACATGATACGAAGGAAAGGCTCGCCGCATCTATGTCCCTCCAAGTACAGCTTGAAGTCATGGCTGGTGACACTAGGGTCCCTGACTACTACATGGTTCTCACCAAAACACATTTGGCGACCGTAGTAAAGGATCTGTACAGCTTCACGAAGGCTCGTAGAGCCTGTCGTGAATTCGTGTTCTCAAGTGCTACAGTGAGACACAAACCCCGGAGGCTGATTTCCTCCAACATCTGGGGTAAGCACCTCTTTCCCTCCTCCCTAGTGAAAGAGATCACCGACAAGGCCGCCACGGAGAACAGGAACCTTCTCCACAAATGGGGCATGTCGAAGAAAAGGAAATCCTCTCAGGACGACAGCCCTCAACCTAAGAGGAAACCCACAAAACCGAAACCCCAGCAACGTCAACAGAGACGGCAGTTTCCAGGATCCGCTACTCCCCAAGTGGCAGCTCAGCTACAGCAGACCTTTCAACTGGTCACCCAACCGGTCTTGTCACAGTCGCCGGTTTTCACCCCTGCTTTTGAGCAACAGTCAACTACCTTTCGTCCCAAAGGTAGAGGCTCAAACAGAGGTGCAGGCAGAGATGCATCTCGCCGTCCCTCCAGAGGCAGAGGAGGAAAGGGAGCTAGCGGCCGAGGTAGTAAGCCCTCGGGAAACCAGAAGCAATGAAGTGCTTCCGGTGGGAGGAAGACTCCGCCAATTCCAGGATCGTTGGACCTTCGATCCCTGGGCACACAGCATCGTCAAGAAGGGTCTAGGCTGGAGCTGGACTCAACCACCCCCAACCTTCCAGCAATTCTTCCAACAGTCAACCCCCCTTCTGGAAGAATATGTCCTAGAACTCTTGAACAAGAAGGTGATAAGGAGGGTAAAGTCAACCAGGTTCCAAGGGAGACTGTTTTGCGTCCCCAAGAAGGACTCCGACAAACTCAGAGTCATTCTAAACTTGTCCCCCCTCAACAAGTTCATAGCGAACAACAAGTTCAAGATGCTAACTCTTCAACAGATAAGGACCCTTCTGCCTCAAGGTTCCTACACGGTCTCCATAGACCTGGCGGATACCTACTGGCATGTTCCAATGAACCACCACGCTTCCTCCTACCTAGGATTTCGACTCCAAAGGAAAAGCTACGCTTTCAGGGCCATGCCCTTTGGCCTCGATATGGCCCCACGGATCTTCACAAAGCTGGCAGACGCCATCGTTCAACAGCTCCGCCTCCGCGGCGTCCAGGTGATGGCCTACCTCGACGACTGGCTGGTCTGGGCTCCATCGCCCGAAGATTGTCTAAGATCCTGCAACAAAGTCACCCAGTTTCTGGAATACCTGGGATTCAAGATAAACAGAAAGAAATCTCGCCTCTCTCCAGCTCAGAAGTTCCAATGGTTAGGAATCCAGTGGAATCTTCAGTCACACCGCCTTTCCATTCCTCAGAAGAAAAGGAAGGAAATAGCAGGGTCTGTCAAAAAACTGCTGAAATCCAAACGGATCTCAAGACGTCAGCAGGAACAAGTTCTAGGCTCTCTACAGTTCGCCTCAGTGACAAACCCAGTGCTGCGTGCACAGCTAGAGGATGCCGCGGGAGTCTGGAGACGTTCTGCATCCATCGCTCGAGGAGACCTCAAGAGACGGCTCCTAAACAGAATTCGGTTACTCCTAAAGCCGTGGTCGGAAGCAAAGGCCCTGAAAAGGTCCATCCCTCTTCAACATCCACCTCCATCACTCAACATCCACACGGACGCTTCGCTGGAGGGTTGGGGAGGTCACTCCCACCAACAACAGGCTCAAGGAACATGGTCTCCCCTATTCAAGACGTTTCACATCAACATCTTGGAGGCCACTCTGAAGAAACTCTCTCCGCCTCCCTCGATCCACATTCGTCTGACCCTGGACAACTCGGTGGTAGTCCGATGTCTCAATCGCCAAGGCTCAAGATCGCCCCAGATAAATCAGGTGCTTCTCCCAATCTTCCGTCTGGCAGAGAAGAAGAAATGGCACCTCTCTGCAGTTCACCTACAAGGATTCCGCAACGTGACGGCGGACGCTCTATCTCGGACAAGCCCGATAGAGTCGGAATGGTCTCTAGACGCAAGATCCTTCTCCTTCATCTCTCACCAAGTCCCAGAACTTCAGATCGATCTCTTCGCAACGAGCGACAACAATCAACTTCCTCGTTATGTGGCCCCGTACGAGGACCCCAAGGCAGAAGCAGTGGACGCCATGTCACTGGATTGGAACAGATGGTCCAGGATCTACCTGTTCCCTCCCACCAACCTTCTGCTGAAAGTCCTCTCCAAGCTGAGAACCTTCAAAGGGACAGCGGCCCTAGTGGCTCCCAAGTGGCCCCGGAGCAATTAGTACCCCCTAGTCCTGGAGCTACAGCCCACGCTGATCCCTCTGCCGGGCCCAGTTCTCTCCCAGCAAGTACAGAAGTTGACTGTCTTCACTTCATCATCGAAAGTCAGGGACCTTCATCTCATGATTTTCTCTCCCTAGCCGCGAAAAAGAGGTTTGGGATCTCGAAGAAAAGTCTAGACTTCCTCGAGGAATACAAGACCGAATCCACACGACGGCAATACGAATCATCCTGGAGAAAGTGGGTCTCATTCGTCAAGGCAAAAAATCCTACGGAAATCACCATTGATTTTTGCATGTCCTTCTTCATTCACCTTCATGGACAGGGCTTAGCAGCCAACACGATTTCTACCTGCAAATCGACCTTGACTAGACCATTACTGTACGCCTTCCAGATTGATCTGTCCAGCGACATCTTCAATAAACTGCCGAAGGCATGCGCTCGTCTACGCCCAGCACCCCCACCAAAACCTATCTCCTGGTCCCTGGACAAGGTGCTCCATTTTGCCTCCAACTTGGACAACGATTCGTGCCCTCTCAAGGATCTGACTCAAAAAGTTATATTTCTTTTTGCTCTTGCCTCAGGAGCCCGAGTCAGCGAAATAGTGGCATTATCAAGAGACGAGGGTCACATCCTGTTTACAGACTCAGGAGACCTTACCCTCTTCCCGGATCCGACGTTTCTCGCGAAAAATGAACTACCCACCAAGAGATGGGGCCCTTGGAGAATCTGCCCCCTGAAAGAAGATGCCTCTCTATGTCCGGTAGAGAGCCTCAAGGTCTATCTTCGTAGAACTTCTGACTTTGGTGGAGGCCAACTCTTCAAAGGAGAAACATCGGGTAGCGACCTGTCACTGAAACAACTAAGAGCGAAAATCACCTAATTCATTCGCAGAGCGGATCCTGACAGTACACCGCAGGTCATGATCCTAGAAAAGTCGCATCGTCTCTGAATTTTTTCCAGAGCATGGATTTCGAAAGCCTCAAGAGTTTCACAGGCTGGAAATCCTCGCGTGTTTTCTTCAAGCACTACGCGAAGCAAGTGCATGAAGTTAAACATTTCGTGGTAGCCGCAGGTAGTGTTATGAAACCTGCAATTAACTCTGCATAGAACAGTGAGTTACTTGGGACTTCGGGTGCCTATGTTGACCCTCGTGTGATACGTAGTGATTTCAGGGACACTTAGTGTTTTTCATAGACTGTTCTTTCTCAAGGTGAAATGTCATAGTCGTCACATGAGTGCCGCATGCCTAGAGCATGATGTGTTTTTTCCTTATTAAAGACTGACGTTCCTATGGAACCTGTGCCTTCTAATAATTTGAAATTTTCTTTCAGATTCAAGAGCGAAGTCTTTCATTACTATGTACATTATAAATTATTGTAAATTAATTTTACATCCCTTATTGAATTTATTTTACTATATCCTGCAATTGTGAAATAAAATTTCTATTTTATTACTTGTGCGTCTCACTCCGCTCCTACTTATACTATGAAATACATGGTTGTCATAGTTTCATTATCCCCTTTCTTTTAAAATAATGAAGAATAATAGGTTCAATCCATATTATATACTCACCTATGCTGTGTAATATTCCTAACTGAATACTTACTTGCGCTATATCTTCGAGACCAGATCGTTCTCTTGCTATGAAATGCAGTGCCTAACCACCACTTTTCTGCTATTGAGAATGTTCCTATATGAATATCAACCATTCTGTCTTGTCTCCGAGTTCTTCACGTTCTCTCCGCAAGGTGGGTAGCCCTTCGATGACCACTTTGATCTTCTGCATGGTCCGTTGGGACTTCTCTGCCAAGGGGGGCAGGAAGTTACATCCCCACGGAACCTCTATCGAGGTCACTATGCTTACCTTATTCAAAGCCCTCGGCACTTACTCTACAAGGGGAAATCTACCACGATACATTGATTCTCTGGTATTCTTCCATCAGGACGCCATGGCTTGAGCCCAAAAAACGGATTTTGAGCGAAGCGAAAAATCTATTTTTGGGTGAGATGGCCATGGCGTCCTGATGGACCCTCCCTGCTACTTTCGTCCAGCCTTTCAGGCCCCACCCTGTCCTGTTGTGTCATGGGGATCGGCAAGCAACTGGCATCAGGATGAGGACGGACGTGACGTCATTTAGCAATGGCGCCCGTTTGTTTACGTTTCGAGTACCAAAAGTAGCCACGGACGAGTATAGCTGTGGAACGGCTCCCCAGCTATTCTCCGCCCCTCTATATCGAAGTGTTAACTCTATGTGGGGTGCAGATAGCTATGTGGCGCGTTAATGCATGCGTCCCCTGTTGATATACGATGTCTTAAAGGGAAACCTTTAGGATACTCGCTCCAGAAGTTAGAATTCTGTGATAACCTGTGGTTAAATTCTCTGGGAATATCTTAGTAGTTAATATACCCAAGGAAGCTACCAATAAGGAACCTTCCATCAGGACGCCATGGCTATCTCACCCAAAAATAGATTTTTCGCTTCGCTCAAAATCCGTTTTCTGGGTCGATCTGTGACGGCCGGTGAAAATGTACCAGAGAATGCCTTCCAAGCCCAACAAAGTAAAAACATAATGCGAAGAATACAATCACCATGTACGACAATAATATAATATGATAATGTAAGAAACGTCCAATTACCAACTAGCCAAATGACACAGGGAGCGTAAGGCTAAATAACTAAGACGACAAGGAATCAACTGAGTGTCAAATCACAAAAGGCATCAAACCTTACATGTCTAAGCATATCTAAACCTTAAAGGAACGGTAACTACCATAACAGTTAAACCATAGGAATTAAACATGGCAAATATCATAGGGCTAACGAACTACCCAGGAGAGTGACGACGTGGTGTGAGTGGCGGGTAGGAGGGAGAAGAGGAGAGATGGAAGAAAGGAAGACGCCGAGATTAATGGAGAGGGAATAGGCTCCTCGCTGCCATCGTCGGGTATTTAAGGGCCTGTAAAATCTTTAGATAATAGCGTAAGACAACCATAGGGGATTTCCAACCCGTATATTTTTTGTTTAAAAATCATCAAAGTCCCTGTTCTGGAAGTAATTGATGTAGGTATCTACTGTCCGTATATCATGAGCCTGGGGAAATGATTCCGGATTAGTATGTTTAAAGAAGTAGAGGATTTGTTGCCTGATGCCATGAATGGAAATAGTACCTCCTTGTTCCCCGATAGCCAAGGGGCCAGACGAGCGGGTGGCAGTTATAGCTAAAAAAGGCCTTGATAGTACAGTAGTGACTGAACACAGAGAAAAGATCCTGGGGAAGAAGAATAATCTTCCGAGGGGAGCACCTATTTTGCGGATCCTCATTTCTTAGCTAGGAAATCATGTCTGGAGAAAGGAGTTCTTCGGCTGTAGGGAGGAAATCTATGTTTTCCGGGATCGTGAGAGAGCTGCTAGTTCTGATATTCCATCACCTGAGGCCAAAGCCGTTAGAAATAAAGTCTTCCTAAGAAGAGTGATAAGAGCAGGATTCATTGTCCGTGTCCGGCGCAAGTTTTGAGGACAACGTTCATAGACCAGAGTCCTTTTGTGGCCAAACCGAAGGTCAAAGCCTAGCACATGTTTTTGGAATAGATGAGAAATAGGAATCAGCTAGGTTAATGTTAAACCCAACAAGGAAGATCTTCTTCAAAGCTTTCTTGATGGTGGTTAAAGTGCTAACTGTTAGGCCTTTGCCAAATAAGAACCTCAAGAAAGAGATGTCTATATTCGGAGACATACGAGTATGGTCTGAACTCTTAGGGAATCTGCTAGTTGTTAATGGCCGAATCATATTGGCGAATTGTCGGGTCCCTTTTGTCTGATTCGATGTAGAGATCGATTTCCGGTTCAATGTTCGCGTCTCTACGAGCTGCAATCTTCCTGTAGTCCACAAAAGTCAGAGTTTCGGCTACCCTTGAGCAATCTGACACAGTGAGTTTGGATTACAGTACTTGAGTCAGTTTGGGGAACGGAATCCGGAAGGGACGGAGTTTCAACTCGAGGAGGAGAGGAAACCAACTGTTCTTGGCCAGTGAGGTGGTACCAAAACCACTGCCCCCCGGAAGGAGCGTAGTTTGTGTAAAAGCCTCATTAGAAGATTCACTGGGGGAAATAAGTAAACCTTCTAATGGTTCCTGAGTATCCACCGGAATGAAATTATGTCTAGAAACCATTCTGACTCCAGTGGTTCCGTCCTGGCTAGTGAGTCTGCTCTCACATTCTGGACTCCCGCAAGGTGAGTTACTCTAGGATCCAGTTCTTTTCTATTGGCCAGGCGAAGATAGTGACCATGATCCGATTCAGGTTGGGTGACTTGGATCTTCCCCTGTTGACGCAGTGTACCACGTCTGTTCTGTCTGACACTACTCTGATGTGGCTCGACCTCGGAGGAGAGAGTCTCTTCAGGGTCAAGAACACTGCCATGTCTTCGAGAACATTGATATGGGTCTGTTTCATGGCGGGTGACCAAGACCCCTGAAACATCTGATGTTCGGAGTAATCCCCCCATCCACTTACAGGCGCGGCTGTATGGAATGTCTCTCGTGGAGGTGGGAATTGCAGAGGAACCGATTTGGAGAGGTTCTTCGGTTCGGACCATGGGCGTAGTCTCATTTTCAAGACAGAGGGGATCTTTGAGACCTTGTCTCTTAAAGGTACTGTAGCTCTCTTTCTCCAAACTCGATTGATGTCTTTGAATTTTTGTCATTGAAGTGAATTGGAGAAGGCCGATGATACTTTCTAAGGTTCTTCTGAACATCTGTTTGTGTTTGAGAAATTCTTGTTCTTGGAAGCTATTCCTCTTACCTTTTTGGAAGGGAGAGACAACGTGTGCTTCGAAAGGTGCCACTGAATGTCTAACCATTCTAAGTGGCCTGATGGTTGCAGGCGAGACTTTTGGAGATTGACCCGAAATCACAGGTTGTCGAGAAATCGAAGTACTTCCTTTGTAGCTCTGTTGCCTTCTATGGCTGACCGGGCCCAAATGAGCCAACCGTCCAGATAAGCCATGATCTGTATCTCTTGGTTCCTGAGTTGATCTAACACTGTCTCTCCCAGTTTCGTGAATATCCTGGGATCAATGTTGAGGCTGAAGAGCCTGTCTTGATCGCAAAGGCTTTCCTGCCTAGGCGGAAACCCAGATAAGAAGAGAAGTTTCGAGCTATAGGCACATGATAATAGTCGTCGGAAAGATCGACAGAGGTGGTGACGGCCCCACGGGAATTAAGGTCTGTACCTGAGAGATAGTCATCATCCGGAACTTGCCGCAGAGAATGTAAGAGTTTAGCTTTGACAAGTCCCGGTCCACTCTCAATGCCGACAAGCCTTTCTTCGGAATTGTGAACTGGCGGCCTTGGAACTTCGGTGATCGGTCCCATTTGATTGCTTTCTTCTTGAGTAACTCTGTGGTGTACTCTTTCAGGATGGGAGTGGATTTCTGGGAGAGGGTCACTGGTGGAGGAGGAGGACCTTGTGGCCATTTCCACTTCAAACCTTTAGAGATTATACTATGAGCCCACAGACCGAAGGTACAATGGTCTTGAAAGTGGTAAAGTCTCTCCCCTACCGGGACTACCTCGTTGTGAGGGAGTGAACCTAGGGGGATCCGGATGCATAGCCGTCGAATCAGAGGAAGACTGTGATGTCGAGTGGGTAACTGACTATTGATGGCAGTGACCCCAGTTCGTTTTGTAGAGGGCAACTCTCTGCTTCTTCTTGAAGAAAGCTTGCTTTTGGTCTTCGACCTTCTTTCTGGCAGTGAGGCCCCGCCTTTCCTGCAATTTTGGGTTGCTCTCGTATCATCTTGTAGAACCTTGTTCACCTCCTCCTGAGGGAAGAGGGTTTTACCTCATCAGGAGGAAACTATCAGCCTGCTCGATTCCTGTCTGATAGAGGCCTCAGACAGAACGTATTTCCCACAACTAACCCGATCAGACCACCAAACGTGTAGGTCGAATTGGAAGGGCAGAGATTGGTTCTTCCTGAATATCCAAAACAAAGTCTCAGTGGGATAAATAGAGGCTAGGGTCTCCCCGAGGTGGGGTCCGAAGAGCCGGTATGGCCGAACCTTCTTTGTCAGTTTGAATAATAAGACCTGTCCATTTATCCATAATAGGCAAGGCAGCCATGAGAGCAGCTGTAGATATGGCGTATTCCCCATTGTGTGGGGTGAGCTTGGAATTATCGTACCCCCCAGACCGACAACATCCTGGTCCAGACAGATCGGGCCTGCCCTTTAGGAAATAATACCGTTACCTTCGGTACCTTGTCTAACCTAACCAAGACATGCTCTTTCAATCGAACGAATCCGTTGAATGGGAATTCTAGTCCCTGAGAGTAAATTCTAGGTCCCCCAGAGGGCGGACGTCTATGCCATCCAGAGTTATGGTACCATCTATATATGGAACATGTAAGGCAAATATCTATGTGTTGTTTTTATCGAAGGAGGTTACTTCGATACGCCTGGGGCTGTAGGGGGAGTCATCCGAGTTCCTAAACGGATCCGACTCACCACCATATCTTTGAGCTCCGTCATAGCCCCTTGGCTTTCTCTAGAATGTGTTGCTTTTAGCAGTCACGGTTTTATGCAAGGTAACATGAACATCAGGATCCTTTGAGGGTCCTATGTCGGTGACGCAGGTAATTGCAAAGCTGAAGGCTCAAAACTCATCCCCACCTACCTGCCCGTCCATGGGGTCGATGTCCAACCTTAGAGAGGACACTCCGAGGAGATAGGGTCCTCTAGATGGAGCATTCCTTCCAAACCTTGATACCCAAGGGCGGAGAGCCTCTCTTGCAGGCCGGAGAGATTCATCATCATCCTGAAAGAAGTGAGGGGATTAGTGATGAAGGAGAAGACCGTTCTCCTCAATAAGCAATGCATACGTTAATCCGTATCAAATTAAATCATCGCCAAAGGATACCAAAAGGAAACATATTAGAACCAACTTACATCATGGGTCCGGAGTAGCGAGGACAGATCGTAGCAGAGCGTGCATGACTCCGGGAACCATACCATGTAGGCGGACCTTCTGTAAAAGAAAGGGGACATAAGTCTGGATGTTCCTTGAAACTCTGGTTAGTGATCCTATTCACAGGCTGGGATCAGCCGTATAACTAATAAAAATGCCTATATTTATGCATATATTTAATTCTAACTATGTATAAATATGGATAAATATCCATACAACATCGTGTTCAAATAGAAATAAATTAATCATGCCTATATTTATGCATATATTTAATTCTAACTATGTATAAATATGGATAAATATCCATACAACATCGTGTTCAAATAGAAATAAATTAATCATGCCTATATTTATGCATATATTTAATTCTAACTATGTATAAATATGGATAAATATCCATACAACATCGTGTTCAAATAGAAATAAATTTCACTCAGTACTTGGAACCGAACGCTAGCCCCTTCTAATGAAAAGCCAGGTCGAAACCAACCATGCCATGAGAGGCTATCTACTGTTCCTTGAGACTCTGGTCAGTGAACAGATGAATTAATAGAATACTAATATCCAGTAACCACATAACATGTAACTATAAACCTCATCGGTAAAATAATGTTAACCCCGGTTCTGAACGTCTGAGTCAGGGGTGGCCAACCTATGGCGCATGCGCCAACAGTGGCGCATTTCATGATTACAAGTGTCGCACTATACCCCAAAGATAGTAAATTGAATGACTTTTCTTTAAAATTGCTAATTATGTTCATATATTTTCATTAGGACTTTCAAGAATAGCTAATGAATATTACCAACGCAAATTCAGTGTCATTAAAGTAAGTACAGTTTACTTTGTATCCATGTTAAATCCTTTCCTTTACAGCTAAAACAAAAGATTGGCCACCCGTGGTCTGAGTGATCTCTGTTGCCACCGGAGATCCGGTGACAAAGGTCCGTCATAGTGAAAACGTGAACATCAGAGGAAATCTAATATTAACCTCAATGCTGAACGCCTGTGCGATATCCGGTTAAGCCGGAGATTCGATGAAAAGGACCGTAATAACGATATTGTGATTATTCATGAAAAAGGGTTCATACCCTGGTTCTGATCGTCTGATTGATCAAAATGTTAACTCCGGTTCTGATCGTCTGATTGATCTCTGTTTGTACCGGAGAACCAGTGACAAAGGTCCGTCATCGTGAAATCGTGACCCTCAGCGGTACGATAACATTCCTCAATACTGAATGTCTGTGTTATCTCCAGTGAAGCCGGAGATTCGATGAAAAAAGGGACCGTAATAATGTAATTGTGATCAATCATGACAAAGGTTCGTGTGCAAAAGGCCGCAGCCGGAGTCTGAGTGCCGGATTTGACCGTTGCACTCCAAATATCTGACTAGTTCACACCTAATGAGTATCCATTATAGCGGAGTATAACTCAAGGCGGAGCTAAGGGTGTCGGCATAAAGCGACCCCAAATAATGACTCATACACTAACGTAACCTATTAATAGTGCTAGCTCTATTAACAGTAACCACAACAATAAAACGTGAATATCATTAAACGTAATATCATCAACTCGGAGAATAAGAGGAGGCAGGAATAACTCGTGATCGTATAAAAACGGAAAACGGGAAATTCACCTCTCTTACTCGATCTTAATAAAGAAAACGAGAGAAGGGGTAACTCATAACTGTAGAAACAGAAAACGAGCACTCTATGCTCACGCTCTCAAGGTTACATAATAACAACTAACATCACACAATAAAATAAGAAGAATAATAAATTTGATTGCTTTTTTCTTAGTAATTGTAACCAAGAACGAAGAATAACAACAACGTAACAAATAAACATAAAGATATAGCCTAAATCGAGCACCTTCCTGAGGTGTGAACATAACTATAACAAAGACTAAATCGCTATTCTTCGTAGGTCCAAATTGGACTTGCTAGCAAATAAATACCATAGTAAAAACCAATAATAAATAATGATAATAAAATTGGTCATAAAACGTAAGTGATATAACCTAGATTGCAGAGTACCAGATGGGCAATATTAACTTGAAAATCTACCGAAGCGAACAATACCCAAAATGGCTGCCGATACCGAGGCAGGCCAACCGCTTCCAAAACTAAAATCCACAGTACTGGAAAAGGAACAAATGCCCGGTACTGAAATAAACTGTCAAAACAAACTATGGTACTTAACATTGGTAAAGGTGAAGTAGCAACGTCAGTCATGTTGAATTAACGACAATCACTTCCGAAAATCACTGGGCAAAAACTTATCAACTTTGCGGGCAAGTCCAAATCAGAAGGATGACCTGGAGAGCGCGAGTAGTAGGTGTCGGTGGCGTAGCCCAACTGTATTCTCTAGGGCCTGTCACGGCCCTCCCCTTTGATGAAGGGATTATCTAAATGGAAGACAGCCTGTGAATAGTGGTTTCCACTCGCCCTTGATAAATACACGACACCAACAAGGTGTTCGCGCGAGGGTTGTAACCTCTGCATTCCATGCTTTTATCTTTCTCTAGTATATTTGGAAGATTTATATTAGAAAAGTGTAAGAAGGACCCTTTTCACCGGCCGTCACAGATCGACCCAGAAAAGTCATTGTGTTTGACCATGCAAAGGCTCAATCTCTGCTAGCCGGTTGCCTGAAGGACAAGGGCTACACCAACTCCAAGGTGCCGGTCCTGAGCAAGAAAGACCCGTCCTATCTTGCTCCTACCACCATGGTCTTCCCCTTCGCGGAGAAGTCCCTCTTAGCAGTGTTGAAGGCGGCGGAGGAAGGGAAACCCTGCCCTACATTGGAGGAATGTAGGCCCCTCTCTCTCGCCCTACCTCCCGACGACAAGAACTGGAAAGACATCCAGTTAACTTTCTCCGTGGGAAAGTTGGAGGCCAACATCGCTGGACGTCAGTTCAACGAGAACCTCCCTAAGCTCTCCGAATAACTTCTGCGTCGGGAGCAGGACACAAAAGAGAGGCTGGCCGCCTCCCTTTCCCTCCAGGTGCAAATGGAGACGATGGCTGGGGAACAACGGACCCCAGGCTTCTACATGGTCTTGGCCAAGACCCACCTTGCTACCCTGACAAAAGACTTTTACAGCTTCATCAGGGCACGGAGAGCCTGCAGAGAGTTCGTGTTTGTGAATGCCACTGTCAAACACAAACCAAGGAAGCTGATTTCCTCCAACATTTGGGGGAAAGATCTCTTTCCCAATGACCTCGTGAAAGAGATCGTTGACAAGGCCGCCACGGAGAACCGGAACCTTCTCCAAAAGTAGGGCATGTCAGGAAAAAGGAAATCTTCTCAGGATGAGGGCCCCCAACCAAAGGAGAAACCCAACAAGCCTAGACCTCAGCAGCGTCAGGCTAAACGCCAGCTTCCGGCAACCGCTGCTCCCCAGTTGGTGGCTCAGCCCCAACAAAACTTCCAACTGGTACCCCAGCTGGAGGTGACTCAGTCACCAGCCTTCACGCCCGCCTACGAAAGGCAGTCGACTACCTTTCGTCCCAGAGGTAGAGGCACCAGCAGAGACTCCTCTCGACGTCCCTCCAGAGGGAGAGGAGGAAAGGGAGCAAGCGGCCGAAGTGGTAAACCCTCGGGCAACCAGAAGCAATGAGATGCTTCCGGTGGGAGGAAGACTCCGCCTTTTCCAGGATCGTTGGACCTTTGATCCCTGGGCTCACAGCATTATCAAGAACGGTTAGGGTGGAGCTGGGTAACACCACCACCAGCTTTCCACCAATTCTTCCAACACTCCAACCCCGTTCTGGAAGAATACATCCAAGAACTCTTGAACAAGAAGGTGATCAAGAGGGTAAAGTCCACCAGGTTCCAAGGAAGACTATTCTGTGTTCCCAAGGACTCCGACAAACTCAGAGTCACTCTGGACTTGTCCCCTCTCAACAAGTTCATAGTGAATGACAAGTTCAAAATGCTGACTCTTCAACACATAAGAGCCCTACTGCCTCAAAAGGCATACCCAGTCTCAATAGACATGGCGGATGCCTACTGGCACATTCCAATGAATCGCCAGACCTCCTCCTACCTAGGATTCAGGCTTCAAAGAAGACAGTACGCCTTCAGAGCCATGACCTTCGGGCTAAACATAGCCCCAAGGATATTCACGAAGCTCGCGGAGACGATCGTTCAACAGCTACGCTTACAAGGCTTCCAGGTGATGGCTTACCTGGATGATTGCCTGGTGTGGGCAGCATCTGAAGAAGAATGCCTTCAAGCTTCCACAAAGGTGATCCAAATCTTGGTACATTTGGGCCTCAAGATCAACACCAAGAAGTCTCGACTTTCTCCAGCTCAGAAGTTCCAATGGCTAGGAATCCATTGGGACCTTCAGTCACACCGTCTTTCCATTCCACTAAAGAAGAGAAAGGAAATAGCAGGATCTGTCAAGAGACTCCTCAAATCCAAACGGATTTCAAGACGACAACAGGAATGCGTGCTCGGCTCCCTTCAGTTTGCTTTAGTGACAGACCCAGTGCTACAAGCACAGCTAAAAGAGGCATCGGGAGTCTGGAGAAGATACGCATCAAACACTCGAACAGATCTCAAGAGACCTCTGCCAACCCGGCTACGATCACTCCTCAAGCCGTGGTCGGAGGCAAAGAACCTGAAAAGGTCGGTACCTCTTCAACTGCCGCCTCCCTCGGTCGTTATCCATACGGACGCATCGTGAGAAGGATAGGGGGTCACTCCCATCAGCGCCACGTTCAAGGAACATGGTCTCCCCTATTCGAGACGTTTCACATCAACATCTTGGAAGCCATGGGAGTTCTTCTCACCCTGAAGAGGCTGTCTCCACGTCCCTCAGTCCACATCCGACTGACCCTGGACAGCGACATCGTGGTCAGATGTCTCAACCGTCAGGGCCCTCTTAATGAGAGAATGCCTTGATGAAGTCATTGAGCTTCAGCACGGCATTTAATTTCCGTGGTGAAACTTGGTGACGGGCAAGAGGGCTCTCGAACTAGGGGAAATTGCTCCCCCAGTTCGAATCTAAATTTCTCTCTTTCACCTTTTTCTTTTTCTCAATATTACTTCAACCTTATCCTAATTTCATAAACTTTCTTTCGTCTTGCTTTCCAAACTCTATGAAAAGAAAAAAAATTTCCCTCATTATATATGTGTATATATTATGTACATATGTATTTATTATTTATTTTTTTTTCCTATGGCTTGGATATTTCTACATCCATTGTAGCCCCAGCGGGGATGTTCATACATCCTTTATTGCTGCCTGCTTTGATGAGTGGGAGGAGGTATCACAGTTGGGTGGTGTTTGCATTTAAAGCTATATGTGAGAGTATTGGATGATTTCAGCCATCCCGAAGATGGTTTGGACCTTTTTGGCGGAACTATTCTCAAGTGTTGGGTCTTCGGAATCCAGGGGGATCCAATGCTTGGGGTAGGACTCTCGGCTTTTGGCCGGAAGCCCGTCATTACAGATATGGGGAGGATGATTCCATAATTTCTTGGTCTCAGTCCTAGCAGGCAGGTTCAGCTTACACCTGTGCCTCTATATCTGTTTAGGTGCTATCCTTCGGGTAGGGTATGGAGTGGACCATCTGGGAAGTATACTCTCATTGTGCCGATAGTGGAGAGTGCAAATTTCCTTTCTGACGTGTGATGGCCTAACATTCTCGAGCAGGTACATCAAACTAACCCTTTTCTCTCTCTCTCTCGTCTAATGGATTCTTTAAGTAACGAACCCCCATCCCTTGGATACGCTGACTCTCCCCCGGCACTGTTGACGACCTCTGCTAATTCAATTAAGGAAAATTCTGTTGACGACCTAGGAACAAAAAAGGACCCCTCTACTAATGTTTTAAAACCAATTAAGTCGGGTAACAAATGGAAACTTTGAATCCTTCATGTTACCCAAATTCCAATAAATACTGATTATGATATGATATATAAAGCATTTAGATGCTATGGAGTGATAAAAGAAATTAGAAGGAAATTTGAAAATGAAAAATGGCATTCATGGATAACTTATAATAATCATGAAGAAGCATTCAATGCAATATGTAACATCAATGATATCAAAATTAATAACTCAAATGTCATGGGTGCCCTATGTGATAAGATACCAAACAGTTTGGAAGTATATAGACCTGCTGACTGGTTTGAGAAAGATATCAATTTAACTATGCTCCCCCAAAGAAAGCCAAAACCATCAATGTGGCTTGTTGCCGAGCCTAAAGGGAGTAATGGGATTATTTTAAAATTAGCAAACTAATTCAGAAAAAGGTTGGAACCATTCCACCAGGTGATATATCTCGCTTTGGGAAAAATAGCTTCCTAATCCATGCAAAATCATACACGCAATCAGTAATACTGTCTAACCTTACGACAAGCAGTGATGAGGATATGTTAGATGTCAAACCCCACCTCAACTTTAGTTACGGAAGGGGAGTAGTCTTCAATAAAGATCTGTATGAATTTACAGAAGAGGAAATACTAGCCATGTGCCCATTAACAGTGTTGAAAGGGCATAAGATTCCTGGGACGTCAATGATTATCCTTACTTTCCAGGATGCTGATGTGCCTTTCCACATCGGTATTGAAAATGAAAGAATAAAGGTTCGACCTTTTAAACAAAAGCCCTTACAATGCTTCAAATGTTTCAAATTTGGACATCCTTCTAAAGTTTGTAAAAATGAAAAAATGTGTAGCATCTGTGCCAGTCCTTATCATGGAGAGTGTACACTTGAGCCCAGCTGTTTGAATTGCAATTCAAACCATAAATCCACTGATAGGAGCTGCGAGGTTTATAAGTTTGAAGAAGCAGCCCTCAACAAATCCAGTGTAGAACACATAAGTGTAGGACATGCCAAAAGACTACATACGAATTTAATTCGTTCCACAACCGACTTCGGATGTAGAAAATGTTTGGATGTAGAAACGAATTTTCCCATAAGAATACTTGGTAATTCATTTAATTCATTCCTCAGCCTAAAAACCCATAATAAATCCTTAATAAATGGCTACACATAATTACACAAAACAATAACATAACTGCATAATATGATAGAAGCATGTAAAAAAAGATAATTATAAAGAAATAATAAATAAAAAATGTGTTTTATTGCCACTTTACCTTAGAGACAGGCCAACGCAGGTGTAGGATTTGCTACGCCAGGAGGAGACGGATGATCGGCGAGAAGGTAGACATGGTGTTAACATGTTCTTTAAATAAATACTCTCTCTCTCTCTCTTGTTCTTCTTCACTGTTAGTGTTACAGACGTCTATTAATTTTTTCTGAGAGAGAGAGAGAGAGAGAGAGAGAGAGAGAGAGAGAGAGAGAGAGAGAGAGAGAGAGAGAGAGAGAGAGATATTAAACAAAATTGAGAGATTAAACAAAAATGTGCTGTGTACATATGATTTTTAACAGCGTTAACAAGTTGAAAGACAGTTAAATGTAACTAAAAAAACAATATCAGCAAATCTGAATTCCTTTATTACCTAAAACAAATATTGATGCAAACACACGTGTGCGTATGCGCAAACACACACACACGCACGAGGAGACACGATCGGCGAGGAGGTAGAGAGGGTGACTGCGATAACATACTGTAACTTACACTACGGAAGTTTTAATCTAACTTAGCTTATTAATTTTTTTTTATTTTTTTATTTCATATTTTTTACATTTTTTTTCTTTTGATTTTTTATTTTCATCACTTTCAGTGACGAGTTACGGTATGTTATCGCAGTCACCTACTCTACCTCCTCCCCGACTATCTCTCTTACTGCGTAGCAATTCTTGCACCTGTGTGTGTGTTTGTGCATATGCACACGAGCGTGTTTGTATCAATATTTGTTTTAGTTAATAAAGGAATTCAGAATAGCTGTTATTACTTTCTTAGTTACATTTACTTAATTGATTTTCAACTCGTTGACACTGTTAAAAATCATATGTACTCTAAACACATTTTTGTTTAATCTCTCTCTCTCTCTCTCTCTCTCTCTCTCTCTCTCTCTCTCTCTCTCTCGGAAAAAAAATAATAGACGTATCTAACACTATAACAGCGAAGAAGAACGAGAGAGAGAGAGAGAGAGAGAGAGAGAGAGAGAGAGATTTTATTTAAAGAACATGTTAATGCTATGTTTAGAGAGAAACAGAAAAAGAGAGAAGTCTTATTTAAAAGAGCTTGTTAATGCTATCTTGGTTTTCTTTGCTTCACTTTTTTCTTTCTTTCTGTTCATCACGCTGGCCCTTCTCACAAACGATCGTTGCCAACAATCTCTTTGTCCTTCATCCCTATCAACAAAAGGCGTTCTATCTCTTCCAGGGTATTACTATGATGTCTTGTAATAATGGTGATCCCCTTCGATGGTTATTTGCTTTAATGGCTGCCTTCAGCTTGATGATCCTCGAGATCATAGGCCTATTCCGGCCATATTGTTTAGCCATACAGTATCACTCACATGCACACTGCTCTCATGTTTTTCTATAATTTCTTGCTTCAATTCTTATGAAAGAATTGCCTTCTTCCTGTACTGAAACTTAGCTTCTTAGGCACCATGATTATAGGTAAAATCAAAAAGGAAATGTGAGAAAAGGAAGAAAATAAGCACTGTTAATAACAGACCAAACAGAGGACAACCACACGATACACACAAGAACAGAGAACTGAGCACTCGATGTTCAATGGCGTAATGTTTACTTCGTATGTTGGAGCAACACTTCGGATGTCGAGGCAGAAATTTGGTCGAATTTTACTTCGTATGTTGGAAAATTCGTATGTTGGGACATTCGTATGTAGAGGTACCACTGTACTGAAAAAACCAAACAGCTATGCAAAGGCACTGAAATCAAGAGAAAATATACCACAGGAGACATCGAACCCACATAGTGCTGCCAGTAATTCCAAGAAAAGAAATACATCATCTAATGATAGTAAAGTTTTACGTGACAAGGTAAGCATATTGCCTTCCAAGGCTTTGCCACTGTGTATTAAAACTGCGACACTGCCCGCTTCTATACAAACTTCATCCCCCATTACCAGCAATAGTACTAACCTCTCTCAGGCCATGTCCTTGCCTGATTTTACGGAGGTTCCACCCGAAACAAAGTTACCAGGTGCACCTGTGGTAGGGAAGGTGCAAAAACCTGGTAGATCCTCACCACCTATGAATAGGAAAAGAGAGAGATCTCAAGATCTCTCACCCCCTTCCATAAGAAATATTAGAGTTATGACATCAAATAAATATGATGTTTTGTCTGTTGATGTTTCTGATCACCCAGAAGACAATTTAAATAAATTAGAAATTCAAGTTGAGGGGAATAAAACCACCGGGAAATAGCATTAGATCAAAAATTGCTAATGGGAAGACTTCATCTAAAAGCTCTTCCAAAAAATAAACCATAGTTTTTTCCTCCCTTTTGCAATGGAATTGTCAGGGTTTAAGGGCCAAATATGAAGAACTTAAGCTCATAGTTTACGAGCATTCCCCCATAATTGTAAGTCTACAGGAGAGCAAGCTTGATGCTAATACCCCTTGTCCTCGCGAATATATTAGTTATAGGACACCATATGATCACCAAGTGGGGAGCCATGGCGGAAGTCTCATATACGTTCGTCGAGATGTTCCCCAAGTTTCTCTGTCTATTCGTACACCTCTGCAGGAGAAAATATACAATTTTTTCTCTGTACTTGCCTCCAAATGATAACATTTTGTATGATAACTTAGTGGAGGTGATTCAACAACTCCCTCAAAACCTTTTCTTTTGCTTGGAGATTTGAATGGTAAACATCCTTTGTGGGGTGATGTTTTAGCAAACACGAGGGGAAATATCATATCATCAATTGTGGAAAATGAAGATGTGGGACTCCTTAATACAGGAGAGCCCACACACTTTCATGTCCAGACAGGTACCTTGTCATGTATTGACCTATCAATCGTAAGCTCTAATTGCCTTCTCGACTTCGATTGGAGGACATTAGATGATTGGCATACTAGTGATCATGCACCAATCATTATAAACACCAACAATGGTCCACCTTTACAGAGATCACCACGATGGAATCTTGACAAGGCGGACTGGGAAAAATTTTGTGAGCTAAGCGAAATTGAGGGGGATGCTGAACAGGTTGAAAATATCGATGATGCCATAGACTTACTAAATGGAAGTCTCCATACAGCAGGAGTCAATTCAATTCCCAAAACAACAGGGTTATTCAAACGACGACCAGTCCCGTGGTGGTCTTCAGAACTAACTGCCCTCCACAGAGCCACAAGAAGATCTCTAACACGATTGCGTAGACTCCGAACTGATGAGAATTTAATTATGTACAAGCAATGTAGAGCACAGTTCCGTCGTGCCATGAAAGAAGCAAGGCGCCAGTCATGGGTGTCTTTTGTTTACTCCATTAACAGTAGAACACCACCATCTGCTGTGTGGAGGAAAGTAAAAAAGATAGCTGGCAAATTCACCCCCAACCCACCACCAGTGTTGAAGGTGAATGGTCAGTATGTAACTTGAAGCAAATGATGTTAGCAATGCCCTGGCTAATCATTTGTTCCGTAACCGAAATACAAACCACGCTATCTACATAGGGTTTACTTTCGGCGCAGCTGAAATTGACGAGCCATTAGATTTTTAATGAGGGTTTACTACCCCCTGCGCTAGTTAGCAGGGGTAAGGGAGGGGTAGCTTGCTACCCCTCCCCCCTCACACACCGGTGAAATGTCTCACTTCACTTTTGGCTCAGACGATGTACAGACGTGTCTGTCTTCATCCTCGCTTGGCAGCCATTTTATGTTTTGTCTTTACTTAATCACTTACTTTTCTTATACTCTATATATATGTAAACATATTTTCATGTTTATGTATATATTTGAGTATAGAAATCAGTAAGTTTCCTTTTCAGAGTTCGTGCTTGTGTGTGTAGTGTACGATATCTCTGTGGAGCCCGCGGCAGTTAGGCCACCACGGTGTAATTTCATGGGTCGCGATCGAGTTTGACTACGGTCTCTCTCTCTCTCTCTTGAGGTCGTTCACCCTTTACTACGTTTTACCTTTACTACGTCCTGGGTAGTTTCCTTCCCGTGTCGGGTGGGGTTGCTACGCCGTACATTTTATCTCAATTATTTTTATGAATCTAATTGTATTTGTTAACTTTTCAGCTTTTTGTAGAAAGCTTCCTTTCGGGGTTTTCGTTCTTTCTTTAGTGAACATTCATATTTGAATTACATAATTATAATTGTTATAATTCTGTGTTTGTTACAGCTCTCCTTCTGTGAGTGTAAGTGGAGTTGAGGGCACATGCCTGTTGTGTAATTCTTGTGTTCTATTCTCTCAGGATTCCTCTTCGGAGTCTTCCCGGGGGAATGCAGGTTAACTAATTACTTTTTTTTTTTCACAGTTAACGATCTAGTTTTTGTTTGTATAATGTGACAACGTAGCGAGCTGTCTTGTTGGGGCCTGGGGAGTCTGCTGTTGCTGCCTCCCCTATAGAACTTCGTCAGGGGCGGGTCTCCTTCTCCTGGAAGTGCTCCCGTGACGACTGACAGCTCTTCAGTTCATCTTAGAACTCTCAGGAGGCTTGCTTCCTTGGGTGGGTAACTTCCCTTTCGAGGGAAGTTTCCCTTCGGGGGGAACTCCTCTTACCTTAATTTTGTTCCTGGTCCTCCAACGGTTATGCTCTTGGTGCTGAGTGACCGTTTTTGTAACCTTGCTCAAGGGGCTGAGCGGTTGCAAGCTCGGACCAGGGAATTCGTGCGACTATGCTCTTGGTGCTGAGCGGTCGCACCTGCAGCTACACTCAAGGGGCTGAGCAACTGCAGGAGCCCCTCTTCGGAGGATTGCTCTTTTTAGGTCACTTGCTGACCCGTCTCTTCTACGAAGTGTTCCTCCTTCCTTCGGGGGGCATTTGAGCCCTACGGTCTCTCCTGCGAGTGCTTCTCCCCCGGGGGGGGAGTTCACCACAGAGACTCCTCTTCGGAGGACTCCGTCTGCTGTTGTTGCTGTTGTTGCTGAAGGCTCAGTCCCCTTCGGGGGCCAGTTGAGCCCTACGGTCTCTCCTGCGAGTGCTTCTCCCCCGGGGGGGGGGAGGGGGGGAGTTCACCACAGAGACTCCTCTTCGGAGGACTCCTCCTGCTGTTGTTGCTGTTGTTGCTGAGGGCTCAGTTCCCTTCGGGGGCAGCTGATGCCAACGGTCTCTCCTGCCAGTGACTCTTCCCCTCGGGGGAGTTCACGATCAGAGACTCCTCTTTGGAGGTCGGAGGGTGTTGCGCCTGTCCGAGGTCGTCTTCATCTTCATTTGATGTTCTCCGCAGAGGACCCTCCTCGACGAGTACCGACCGTTGCAGCTGCTCTACTCCTGCCAGACCTTCTAGTCTTCATGTCCGTTCCTGGAAGCAGATGCGCAGTGGGTGCCAACACTCCCCGTTTACAACGGGCACCGGTCCCTTCGGGGTAAGGGGCTTATTCCACAGTGTGGGTAAGTCCCTTAAGTGCCAGGTTTTACCTGCGCGCCTACGATCTCCTACGCGCCCGCGTGCAGTACCGCTCGCCTGCTGTGGACCACGATCTCCGGTAGTTGAGTCTCACCGTAGATCTTTATCCTGCGCGCCAGCGCTCACCTGTGCTTCTGACCTTCTGTGCGTCAGCTCTCTTCAGCTCGCCAGCGCACATCTGCGCGCCCTTTCCTGCTACGCGCCATGGGCGCCAACGGTTTCCTGAACGCCCAAGATCGCCTGCTTGTCAGCGCGCATCGGCGCTCCCCTTCCTGATGCACCTGCGCGCCTCCTGTTTAGCGTGATACGCGCCAACGTTCGCCCTCACGCCCACGATCTACCAGATCTGGGCGCAGGCAAGAAGATTTCCTTCGCTTCCTCGCCGACGATCTTCTCTAGTCTCTTATGCGCCTGCCATCTCCTACGCGCCCGCGCGATTCTTCGCCTGCGCGCAAGCGGTTTTAACGCGCCACCGCTCGCCATCGCGCCATCGCGCCATCGCTCGCCATCGCGCCATCGCGCCATCGCTTGCCAACGCGCCATCGCTTGCCAACACGCCATCGCTTGCCAACGCGCCTTCACTCGCCTACGGGCCATCGCTCGCCAAGACGCGCCATCGCTCGTCAGCGCGCCATCGCCCGCCTACGCGCCATCGTCCGATTACGTGCTATCGCCCGCCTACGCGCCATCGTCCGATTACGCGCTATCGCCCGCCTACGCGCCATCGTCCGATTACGCGCTATCGCCCGCCTACGCGCCATCGTCCGATTACACGCTATCGCCCGCCTACGCGCCATCGTCCGATTACGTGCTATCGCCCGCCTACGCGCCATCGTCCGATTACGCGTTATCGCCCGCCTACGCGCCATCGTCTGATTACGCGCTATCGCCCGCCTACGCGCCATCGTCCGATTACGCGCTATCGCCCGCCTACGCGCCATCGGTCTCCCGGCCGCCTGCGCTCACCCTCTCGTCCGCGCTGCCACTCGCCCGCATGCCCGCGCGCATGCGCACCCATGTTCGCCCGCGCGCGAACCAACGGTTTTCCATCGCACGAGCGCCAGCGCGGTTCCCGCCAGTGAGCCATCGCTCGCCAACGCGCCATCGCTCGCCTACACGCCATCACTCGCCTTCGCACCATCGATTCCGACCGCCAGCGCTCGCCCTTCCAACCGCGCTCGCCCCCACCTGCGCTCCCTCGCCCACTTTCGACTGCGCGCTCTCGCGCCCACGCGCCTGCGTGCCCGCGCACGGGCCCACCCATGTTCAGCCACGCGCGAACCATCGCGCGAGCGCCAGGGCAATTTCGACCGCGATTCCCGTCGGATTTTCGCAACACGGGCTACCTGGCGAGTCTTCTGGAGCGCTTACTTCCAGAACACGATCTTCAACCCGTAAACGCAGAGCATGGCACGTGCAAGAGCAGGAAGAATCTTCAGGGAGGTCTGAGCAACATTTTTTCCCTTCTTTTCAGAACCTGGTTTAGCCCATCCTCCCCACCATTCCGTGGAAGGGGCTTGCCAGGGAGTTTTTTTTTTAGAAATTCTCCGCCCGGCAGGGGGTGACTGGTCTAGCCCTTCTTCTTCACCATTTCGTGGAAGGGGCTTACCAGGCCTTTCCCTCTCCGATTGTGACCCGAGGATTTGTACAAGGAAGCTCCAGGAAGATCATGGGAACTTTCCTTCTCTCGGGCTTAAGCACCTTTGCGTTCCGTCACCAAGTTTTGAACTTGCGGACAAACTCGATGTCGAAGCATCTAGACGCAGTGACCAAGGGCTTCCTCTCGGAAGTCCCATCCGTGGATGTCGGCAAACTCAGACACTCTTCCATCCTTGGGAAGAACTTGTTTGAGCCCAAGGGTGGAGAAATGGACAGCTGTTGTGCGGAGGAAGTCGAATCTCGATTCACTCCTCCAAAAGGCGCTTACTTCTAGACCCTGTAAGCCTCCGACGCCTCATCATACAGCCTCGTCAGCCTAGGTTATCGGAACCGGCTCCGGCAGCTAAGACAAGGTGTACAATAGCAGTCCCCTCCTGTCAGGGACAGGTAGGACGGGAAGTGCTCCCGGGGAAGCAATAATCCTAGAGGGAGCGGCCAAGTTTGGAAACTCTAGGATTGGCAACCCCCCTACAGGTCTCCCGCTGGGGGCATGCCTAAGGTTACTCTTTCAGATAGCAGCATCCCGGTGCCAATTCCTGCACGATCTCCGTAATCAGCCAAGGATATCGTGCCTCGCTCTTAACATCTCTCCTCCACTGACAGCGAATCCAGTGTTGCTGAGCTTCTATGCCATGAGATCAGCAAGGGGTTTGCCCTTCAGGCAGAAGGAGCCATGCTCTAAAAGAATGCCCTCCATAGGGTCGTCGACGGCTTCCCTCCCCCCCCCCCCCGGCTTCTTCAGTCGATCAAGTTTGTCGAACAAACTTCGTTCAGCGTGGAACAGCAGAATCGATCAGACTTGTAGCGAGACCACAAGACTCCATATGCCCTGGATCGGAAGGACGGGTACTTCCAGGTCCCATTCCATCTGTCTTCCAGGAAGCACTTGGAGTTCAGCCTAGACTACAGATGTACCAGTTCAAGATGCTGTGTTGCGATCCCGCCGCAGCATCGCAGGTTTTTCACCAGAGAACTCTCCCTGCTATCCTCATGGCCACTCAGGAGCAGGCTTCCGCCTCCTTCGCTTTCTGGAGGTCTGGCGAACTCTGGTAGTCTCGGAATCGACCTTCTTCAACACCGAGACAAGCTTCCGGGACTTTACCAAGATCTAGGGATCATGGTAATTCGCAAGGAGCCTTCTCTGCTTCTACCTCAACATCTGGGATATCTAGCCATGATATTGACTCCTTCTCCAAGCCTTCCCATCAGTTGACTGTGGCAAGGCTGAGGAGAGTCGCAGAACCTTTCCTCAGACAAGGAGAGCTTTCAGCCCTATCTTGGTACGTTTCCTAGGTCTCCTTTCCTCCTTGACCCGTCTAAGTCCCTAACGGTTGCCTCAGGATAAGTTCCCTGTTAGGCGGCCCAAGTTCCGGTGGAATCAAATGGGACCAGCGGAACAATTAGACCTGCAATGGGAGTTGACCTACGGAAACCTCTTGCAAGGGAGTGGATCTTCTCGTCCTTCCCCCGCATTTGATGCTGTTCTCGGACTCGTCAAAGAAAAGGGGGGTGGGGGCCATGTTCTGGTTCAGGCCTATGGTCAGGACCTGAAGGGTACCTCCACATCATTCAGCTAGGCTTAGAGGCCGTAGTCTGGCCCTTCAACAGATCCAACAGATCCTGCCGAGTCGCTCCGTGCGCGACAACTTCATGGTACTGGCGTATTCCAACTAGCAGGGAGGTACATTTTCATACTTAAGCATCTTGTAGTAGAGATACTGAGATGAACCGAAATCCACTCAATACCACTATCGGCTCGCTCATTCCGGGCAGAGGAATGTTTTCTCCGACAATCTGAGCAGAGACTCACAGATAGAGAGTACCTGGGGGTCTTTGGCCTCTAGTAACCAGAAAAGTCCTGGCCTGGGGGACCTGATCACGACAGCCTGGAACTTCAAGCTGCCGCTGTACTACCCCCCAGTCTCAGACCCCAAGACTCTTTGGCAAGATGCCTTCCTGTAACGGTGCGACAGCATCGACGCCTACGTCTTTCCACATTTTTGTCTGTTGAGAAGGGGGCTCAACGAGACCAGATTGTCGGTCAACCTATCGATGACCCTGAGAGCTCCGCTGCGACTTTACACAGAACGGTTTCCGGACCTTCTGCATCCCCTGGCGGAACTCCCGGGAGAGCTTCTTCCATGACACAGGCTACTCAAACAACCACACTGCAACATCTATCACAAGCCGTAGCATCGCTTCGGCTTCACGCCTGGAGACTATACGACACCTCCTCACAAAGAGGCACCCCGCAACAGTCGCGGAGCGGAGGTCGCGTCACCTGCGAAAGTCATCCGCAGGGGTCTACCAGGCAAAGTGGAGAGTCTTCTGTGTTTGGTGTCGTGGGAGAGGTACCTCTCCCCTTGATGCCTCTACTCCAGCAGTAACGGAGTTATTGTTTATCGGCGGGAGGAAACTCGATTTCCACTCTCAGGAGTGAAGCCTATTGCTCAGCCTTACCCTGGCCTTCAGGCTGAAAGGAATAGACATTTCCTCCCCGCTGGATCTTTCTTCGCTCATGCGAAGCTACGAACGTACCTGCCCCCAGTCGGAGTGAGACCTCCTCCATGGAACATGGTTCAGGCTCTTAAGACCCTTAAGAGATCTTCTTGCGAACCATTACGTCAGGCCTCTAATCGTCGCCCGTCTTGGAAGACCGTGCTCCTGCTCGCTCTGGCCTCGGCCAAGTGTGTAAGCAATCTTCATGGTCTCTCGTACGACTCCGCCCTTTCAAGAGGATAGGGGGAGGTAACATTCAGCTTCGTTCCTGAGTTGGTTACTAGACTCAGAATCTTGGAGTCCAGGACCTTCGGTTCGACTCCTTCAAGATTTCGAGTCTCCGTTCTGTAACAGATGACCCAGACCTTCTCCTACTTGCCAGTAAGGAACTGGGGGGGTTATCTTTAAGAACAGCTGCAGTTCGTCCTCACGTGCAAGCCCGGTTTGGGAGCACAGGAAGGACGCAGGGGAGGGTCACCAAGTATGCCTTTTCAGCCGGATTCAAGGGAATTCATCTCGACCTGAATCCAGACCCTCCCCCGTCACGTTGCCCTACAGCCCACGATGTCAGATACATCGCAACGTCCCTGGCCTTCAAGAGGGACTACTCTGTGACGCAGGTGCTACAAGCTGGAGTCTGGAAGCGTCTAGCGACCTTCTCAGCCCACTTCCTGCAGGACGTGACCCACAGGGGTATCGATACGTTTCTATCGCCATGTGGTGGCTACACAACAGCTGGTCTAACCTCAGGCTCCTTTTTGGACAGGTAGCAGAAGGTTAAGGGCATTGTTACCGGGTTTTAGACTGCATGAACGGAAGAAGTATGTATGGCCCTTCTTTCTTCATCCTCCCCTCTCCTGGGGAAAGCAGCATCCTGGTCTCTGCATAGCTGACCTCAAACCTCTGCAGGTAAACCATGCTTCCTTGTGTTCCGAGTATTGAGATAATTCTGTCGCGTCCCCCATACCCTGACGAGGTGGTATTGGGAACGTCCTAACCCAGAGTTCCGTCTAAGAACTCCAGGTCAACTGCCTAGGACGAGTCACACTTTCTTCCTTCACACACAAGCTTATGTAGGCCACACCACACGTTCCTTGCAGAGCAAGGAACTTGTGAGGTGCAGGGACTCCTTTTCTCGAGTGCGGCTCACTCGGATTCTGAGTCCCCGGGTAAGCCAAAGCCAGTATGGCTGGGGACTTTCCACCCTTCCTAAGGGGTAAGTCACCCTATGTAAATAGCGTGGTTTGTATTTCGGTTATGGAACAAATGACAAATTCGGAGATAATTTGTATTTTTCCTAACATACAAACCTTAGCTGTTTACACATATTTGCCCGCCAGCCCTGTCCCCCAAGTCAAGTCCTACCTCTAAGTGAAGTGAGACATTTCACCGGTGTGTGAGGGGGGAGGGGTAGCAAGCTACCCTACCCCTACCCCTGCTAACCCCTACATCATGGGGGCCAGACCGCAATACTATTTTAAAATTATACAAGGCCTTGATTTTTTCCAAAATTAGTTATGGATGTGAAATATACTCTTCTGCCACCCCAAGCCGGTTAAAAATATTAGATTCAATACATCATGCAGGTATTAGATTGTCCACGGGAGCATTCAGAACCTCACCTATCCCAAGTCTCCTTGTTGATGCTGGAGAGTTACCTCTAGACCTTTACCGAATGTCTTCCATTGTTCGGTATTGGTTTAGATTGCAAAGACTCTCCAACTCTTTAGCCTTTCAGACTGCAAGCCTTGTGAGACACACATCATACTTTGAGTTGCACCCAAAATGGCTTTCGGGTGAAACGATTATTAAACAGTCTGGATATAATTAGAAGTAGGGTACTTCCATTCAAGGTATCATCAACACCTCCATGGAAATTCCCAGAGATTTTTTTTTGTAAATACTTTATCGGAATTAAGAGGAATATGACTGACCTAGAAGCCAGGTCTCTTTTTCATGGAACATGTTGAAGAACATAGAGGATCGACTTTTATATATACTGATGGCTCCAAATCTGATGCTGGCGTTGAATTTGGAGTACATAGTAATGATTTTAATTGTAGTGGTGCACTTCCTCTAACAGCTTCCATATTTGCTGCCGAACTTTATGGCATGTTAACCGCTATTGAGAAAATAGCATTGGAGAAAGAAGGTAACTTTACAATTTTTAGTGATGCAAGGAGTGTCCTTTAAGCTTTAGAAGTTTTTAATCCTAGTAACCCTCTAGTTTTAAAGATTTTAGAATGGCTCTTTATTATTGGACGCAGAGGTATGATGGTTCGATTTTGTTGGGTTCCAGCACATGTAGGTGTGTCTGGGAATGAGAAGACAGATTCACTGGCAAAGAATGCTGCATCCAATTAGCTGCCAAGAAAGTATCCTATTCCGTGTAATGATTATCTACCTAACATCAAGAAATTGCTTTGCAATAAATGGCAACAGCACTGGGATAGTCTAGATGGCAATAAAATGAGAGAGGTAACAAATGCCATAACTCCTAGGAGGTATAACATGATGCCCCGAAAATGGGAGACTTCTCTTTGTCATCTCCGTATTGGTCACACTCGGTTAACGCACAAATTTCTGCTGAAGGGCCAACACCAACCGTATTGTGACGACTGTTTGGTACCTCTAACAGTGAGGCATCTATTGACCGAATGCCCTAATTATAATAACTTGCGGAATAGATATTTGTTAGAGGCTCGAGGGGAGGGTGGCAGGTTCATCCTTGCCAAGATTCTTGGACATGATGTGTCCTACTATGCAAGTTGCATTTTTAGATTTGTTTCAGAAGCGGGTCTTTTGAAAACTATCTAACTTTTATAATGACTTGTTAACTTTTATAGCTTTAATTGAATATTCTTTAATTTTTTTTATATATATAAACTAAATGATATCGGCGTCTATGACCCTAGATGTCAGGATGCCTGAAAACCTTAAATCAATCAATTAACCGTCAGGGCTCAAGATCGCCCCAACTCAACCAAGTGTTGCTGCCCATCTTCCGCCTTGCGGAGAAGAAAAGATGGCACCTCTCAGCAGTTCACTTACAAGGATTCCGCAACGTGACAGCGGATGCTCTATCCAGGACAGCCCCGATAGAGTCAGAATGGTCCCTAGACGCAGACTCATTCTCCTTCATCTCCCAAGAAGTCCCGGAACTGCAGATCGACCTCTTCGCAACGAGCGACAACAAACAACTTCCTCGCTACGTGGCCCCATACGAGGACCCCCGAGCGGAAGCGGTGGACGCCATGTCCCTGGATTGGAACAGATGGACCAAGATTTACCTGTTCCCTCCACCCAACCTTCTGCTAAAAGTCCTCACCAAGCTGAGCTTCTTCCAAGGAATAGCAGCCCTAGTGGCCCCCAAGTGGCCCCGGAGCAACTGGTTCCCATTGATCCTGGAGTTACAACCCAAGCTAATTCCCTTGCCGGACCCAGTTCTAACCCAACAAGAACAGAAGTCGACTGTCTTCGCTTCATCAAAGAAAACCCGAGACCTTCATCTCATGATTTTCTCTCCCTAGCCGTCAAGAGGTGGTTTGGGATCTCAAAGAAAAACTTAGACCTCTTAGAGGAATATAAAACGAAATCTACCAGAAGGCAATACGAGTCATCTTGGAAGAAATGGGTGTCCTTTGTCAAGGCTAGAAATCCTACAGAAATATCATTGGATTTTTGTTTGTCCTTCTTCATTCACCTTCATGGACAAGGCTTGGCAGCCAACACGATTTCCACCTGCAAATCGGCCCTGACAAGACCCTTACTATATGCCTTCCAAATAGACCTGTCTAGGGACATCTTTAACAAGTTGCTGAAGGCATGTGCTAGACTCAGACCCACACCCCTGCCAAGACCCATCTCCTGGTCTCTTGACAAGGTACTCCATTTTGCCTCAAGTTTGGACAATGAAACTTGCCCTCTGAAAGATTTGACTCTAAAAGTGATTTTCTTATTTGCTCTCGCCTCAGGAGCTAGAGTCAGTGAAATTGTGGCATTATCAAGGGAAGAAGGCCAGATCCAGTTTGCAGAAACAGGCGAGCTCACCCTCTTTCCTGACCCAATGTTTCTCGCCAAGAATGAGCTACCCACTAAAAGGTGGGGTCCCTGGAGAATCAGCCCTCTGAAGGAGGATATCTCTTTGTGCCCAGTGGAGAGCCTAAAGATCTATCTTCGAAGAACTTCAGACTTCGGTGGAGGACAGCTCTTTAAAAGGGAAACATCGGGTTCTGATTTGTCACTCAAACAACTAAGGGCGAAGATCACCTACTTTATTCGCAGAGCGGATCCTGACAGTACGCCCGCAGGTCACGATCCCAGGAAAGTCGCCTCTTCCCTGAATTTCTTCCAGTCAATGGACTTCGAATGTCTTCGCTCATCCACAGGCTAGAAGTCTTGAAGAGTGTTTTTCAAACACTATGCGAAGCAGGTGCACGAATCGAAACGCTTCGTGGTAGCAGCAGGTAGTGTGTTAAAACCTGCTGCTTAGTGCTGCGATGAACAGTGAGTTATTTGGGACTCTAACTCTAAGGGTGTCTGTGTTGACCCTAGTGCGCAACATAGTGAAAATAGTGCCACCATGTGACGCTACGGACTGTTCTTATACTAAGGTGAAGTCACATAGACTAAAACACTTGTGCCACATGTTCCTAACATGAAGTGTATATAAGACATTCTAGAAAGACTATAATTCCTATGGAATTAACGTGTATGATGGCAAGTTTTCCTTTTCAGATACCACATCTATTTCTATTAATGTCCCAAGTTTATGTAACTGATTTGCATTCCATTACAATTTACTTTTATTACCTTTATGTATGCTAATTCTTATTTATGCCCAAATACAAGACTTTGCTTTACTCGTGCGTCTTATTTCGCCCTAATATTGTAATAAAATACTGTTTGAGAGTTTTAATTCCCTCTATAATATGTGAATATGTCTGAACAATGAAAATACTATTGTTCCCTATTGATACAAACTCGTCTAGACTAAGGTAATTTGTTCCAACATATTGTACTTACCTTATCTTCTATCTGGCTCCGGGACCGGCAGGTACTTCTTATGCTGGGTGAGTTCCTTTATCAAGTAACTTCGAGACTTTCCATAAGTCCAATAGGACTCTTCCCTGCCGGGGGGCCAGGAAGCGGTAACATAGCACATGTTTATCTGAGGTGACATATACCGGTAATGTCACAAGGTCTCTGTGGTCATTAGAACAAAGGAATATTGTTTAGAAGTCGAAGGCACTACAAAAGGGAAAAATCCACGATACATTAATAATCTGGTATACTTCCATCAGGACAACATGGCCTAAGCCCCAAAAACTGATTTTGAGCAAAGCGAAAAATCTATTTTTGGGTAAGATAGCCATGATGTCCTGATGGACCCGCCCTTTTCTCTATTTTAGGCCTTGGCAGGCCCCTCCCAATCTTACTGTATCATGGAGGCTGGCCTCGACGCCACAAGGAATGAGAAGGCGCGCGGTTATGATGTCAACCAAGATGGCGGCCAACATGACGTTGTTTATGACGTCATCTGAGTACCGTAACAGTAACGGAGGAGGAGAACTTTGTATCGGCTCCTCCCATAACTTGCCACCAACTTCCCCCTCGAAGCGTAAACGCTATGTGGGGTGCAGATAGCTATGTGGCGTGTCAAGCATACGTCCCCTGTTATTATATGATATCCTAAAGGGAAACCTTATGGGTACTCGCGCCAGAAGTTAGAATTCTGTAAAACCTTTAGTTTAATTCTGTGGGAATATCTACTGTAGTCATATATACCCTTAGGAAGCTACTGAAGGAACCTTCCATCAGGACGACATGGCTATCTCACCCAAAAATAGATTTTTCGCTTCGCTCAAAATCCATTTTTCGATCTAAAAATCCCAGAGGCTAGGAAACGGCAGAACACTAGAGTCAGCGCACCGACATTATGAGCTCACCCTTCACAAAGGGGAACTCGAAAGAACTGCAAAAACGCAGCATGAGAAATCTGGAACGAATGTAGCATGCGGACCAACGGATATGCCGTCGAAGAATAGGCTAGGCCTGAATGCGACAAGTCAAAAGAGAAATCCCAAAGGCTAAAAGGGATGACAGTACATAAAATCAGCGTACCGACTTATGATAAAATAAATGAGCTCACCCTTCGCAAAGGGGATCTCCAAAAAGCTGCCACTACCTAGCCCTGGAAATCCCAATTGATTGCAGCACGATGGCCAAGAGCTTAAACAGTCTAAAATACCGAGAAATCGCAAACAAGTGAACAAAATAACTCAGAAAAAATAATATAACTGGGGTAAAAAAACCCTTAAGGGAAAAGCCACTGTCAAAGAGTCTGGAACGATAGATCAAATCTACATCGGCGAGTCTGTCTTCAACTGAAAAGTTACCGTCTCTAGGCTAGGCTAACCAAGACTGACACGCACCAACAAAAAACATAAAATACAAAAATGCAATGTAAATGCTAACTTAAAATAGAGCCCAAAGCATCGCAATGCTAAAAAACTACTAGCTAACGTGAAACTTACACAATAAAACGAGTGAACACGAAAATAAGGGCAATCAGGTACGAAACCAGACGCCCAAGTTAGCTGGACTCGAAGCGCTCCGGCTCCCTCAACGTAAAAGCTAGATAACTTTCCCCGTAGGGATCCAAAACATTTACAGCTAAACCAAACTGCAAAGAAAGGTTGGTACTCAACTTAGACGAAGGAGAGGAAGCCATCATACGAAGAAAATCTTCAAAATAAGCTGATAAAACGGATTTTGAGCGAAGCGAGAAATCTATTTTTGGGTGAGATAGCCATGTCGTCCTGATGGAAGGTTCCTTCAGTAGCCTCCTAAGGGTATATATGACTACAGTAGATATTCCCAGAGAATTAAACTAAAGGTTTCACTAAATTCTAACTTCTGGCGCGAGTACCCATAAGGTTTCCCTTTAGGATATCGTATAATACGCCACATAGCTATCTCTACCCCACATAGCGTTTACGCATCGAGGGGGAAGTGTCGCAAGTTATGGGAGGAGCCGATACTAAGTTCTCCTCCTTCGTTACTGTTACGGTACTCGGCGACGTCATATCCGGTCGCCATGTTGGCCGCCATCTTGGTTGACGTCAACGTTGTGCGCCATCCTCATTCCTTCCGGCGTTTATGCCAACCTCCATGATACAATAAGATTGGGAGGGGCCTGCCAAGGCCGGAATAGAGTACAAGGGCGGGTCTATCAGGACGACATGGCTATCTCACCCAAAAATAGATTTTTCGCGTCGCTCAAAATCCATTTTTTTTGGGCTCAAGCCATGTCATCCTGATGGAAGTGTACCAGAGAATTAATGTATCGTGGATTTTTTCCCTTTTGTAGTGCCTTCGACTTCTAAACAATATTCCTTTGGTCTGATGACCACAGAGACCTGTGACATTTCCGTTACATGTTA
This sequence comes from Palaemon carinicauda, assembly GCF_036898095.1. Classification (NCBI taxonomy): domain Eukaryota; kingdom Metazoa; phylum Arthropoda; class Malacostraca; order Decapoda; family Palaemonidae; genus Palaemon; species Palaemon carinicauda. The sequence goes on along the minus strand of NC_090731.1, from coordinate 97,558,088 downwards.
CTTCAGATAAGCATATACCATGTTACTGCTTCCTGCCCCCTGGCAGGGAACTCCTATTTGGACACAAGGAACATCTTGAAGTTACTTGATAGAGGAACTCACCTAGTCTCGGAGATACCTACCGGTCCCAGGGTCAGATAGAAGAAGGTAAGTACAATTGTATTGGAACAAATTACTTTGGTCTAGATGAGTTTGCATCAAGAGAAACTATATTATAACATTGTTCATAATAATATTCAAATAATGAGGTTATAAAAATTCTCTAACAGTGTTTTTATTTCATGAGTGAGGGCGAAATGAGACGCACAGTGTAACAAAATTCTATTTTATTCAGTAAAATAAGAATTAGCATGAAATAAGCAAATTTTAAAATGGAATGCAATTAAAAACATAGACTAAAGACATCAGAAGAAGTGGGCGTGGAATCTGAAAAGGAAAACTTGCCATTACACACATAAGTTCCAGAGGAACTATAAAGTCTTTCTAGAAAGTCTTATATACACTTCATGTTAAAAACATGTGGCACACGTGTTTCTGTCTATGTTACTTCACCTTTGTAGAAGAACAGTCCTTAGTGTCACAAGGTGGCACTTAAAATCACTATGTTTCGCACTAGGGTCAACACAGGCACCCATGGAGTTAGAGTCCCGAATAACTCACTGTTCTACGCAACACTAAGCAGCAGGTTTTAGCACACTACCTGCTGCTACCACATAACGCTTAAGCTCGTGCACCTGCTTCGCGTAGTGTTTGAAAAACACTCTTGAGGATTACCAGCCCGTGAAAGAGCGAAGACTCTCGAAATCCATTGACAGGAAAAAGTTCAGGGAAGAGGGGACTTTCCTGGGATCATGACCTGCGGGTGTACTGTCAGGATCCGCTCTGCGAATAAAGTAGGTGATCTTCGCCCTTAGCTGTTTGAGTGACGAATCAGACCCCGATGTTTCTCCTTTAAAGAGCTGTCCTCCGCCAAAGTCTGAAGTTCTTCGAAGGTAGACCTTTAGACTCTCCACTGGGCATAGAGAGACATCTTCCTTCAGAGGGCAGACTCTCCAGGGGCCCCACCTTTTGGTGGGAAGCTCATTCTTGGCGAGAAACGTTGGGTCAGGAAAGAGGGTAAGTTCGCCTGTTTCAGCGAACTGTATCTGGCCCTCTTCTCTTGATAAAGCCACAATTACACTGACTCGGGCTCCCGAGGCGAGAGCAAAAAGGAAAATCACTTTTTGAGTCAAATCTTTCAGAGGGCAAGACTCATTGTCCAAACTTGAGGCAAAATGGAGCACCTTGTCGAGATACCAGGAGATGGGTCTCGGTGGAGGTGCAGGACGGAGTCTAGCACATGCCTTTGGCAGCTTGTTAAAGATGTCGTCGGACAGGTCTATCTCGAAGGCATAAAGTAGTGGTCTTGTCAAGGCCGATTTGCAGGTGGAAATCGTGTTGGCTGCCAAGCCTTGTCCATGAAGGTGAATAAAGAAAGACAGACAAAATTATCTAGTGATTTCTGTAGAATTTTTAGGCTTGACGAAGGACACCCATTTATTCCAGGATGACTCATATTGCCTTTTGGTAGATTTTGTTTTGTATTCCTCTAGGAAGTCCAAACTTTTCTTCGAGATCCCAAACCTCTTCTTAACGGCTAGGGAGAGTAAATCATGAGATGAAGGTCTCGGGTTTTTCTTGATGAAGCGAGGACAGTCGACTTCTGAACTTGCTGGGAGAGAGCTGGGTCCGGCAGGGGAATTAGCTTGGGTTGTAATTCCAGGATTAGAGGGAACCAGTTGCTCCGGGGCCACTTGGTTGCCACTAAGGCTGTTGTTCCTTGGAAGCTTATCAGCTTGGTGAGGACTTTCAGCAGAAGGTTGGGTTTAAGGAACAGGTAAATCTTGGACCATCTGTTCCAATCCAGGTACATGGCGTCCACTGCTTCAGCTCTGGGGTCCTCGTATGGGGCCACGTAACGAGGAAGTTGTTTGTTGTCGCTCGTGGCTAAGAGGTCGATCTGCAGTTCCGGGACTTGTAGAGAGATGAAGGAGAATGAGTCTGCGTCTAGGGACCATTCTGACTCTATCGGGGTTGTCCTCGATAGAGCATCCGCCGTCACGTTGCGGAATCCTTGTAGGTGAACTGCTGAAAGGTGCCATCTTTTCTTGTCCGCTAGGCGGAAGATGGGCAGTAACACTTGGTTGAGTTGGGGCGATCTTTAGCCCTGACGGTTGAGACATCTGACCACAACGGCGCTGTCCAGAGTTAGTCGGATATGGGTTGAGGGACCTGGAGACAGCCTCTTCAGAGTAAGAAGGACCGCCATGGCCTCCAAGATGTTGATGTGGAACGTCTTGAATAGGGGAGACCATGTTCCTTGAACTTGTCGTTGATGGGAGTGACCCCCCATCCTTCTAGCGTAGTGATGCATCCGTGTGGATAACGACCGACGGAGGCTGTGGTTGAAGGGGAACTAATCTCAGGTTCTTTGCCTCCGACTATGGCTTTAGGAGTGAGCGAAGCCTGATTGGTAGATGTCTCTTGAGATCTCTTCGAGCGATGGATGCGTATCTTCTCCAGACTCCTGATGCATCCTTTAGCTGTGCTCGTAGCACTGGGTCTGTCACTGAAGCGAACTGGAGGGAGCCGAGCACCTGTTCCTGTTGTCGTCTTGAAATCCGTTTGGATTTTAGGAGTCTCTTGTCAGATCCTGCTATTTCCTTCCTTTTCTTCAGAGGGATGGAAAGACGGTGTGACTGAAGGTTCCAATGGATTCCTAGCCATTGAAACTTCTGAGCTGGAGAAAGTCGAGACTTTTTGGTGTTGATCTTGAAACCCAGATGTTCCAGGAATTGGGTCACCTTTCTGGAAGCTTGCAAGCATTCTTCTGAGGATGCTGCCCATACCAGCCAATCGTCCAGGTAAGCCATCACCTGGACGCCTTGTAGGCGTAGCTGTTGGACGATCGTTTCTGCGAGCTTCGTGAAGATCCTTAGAGCTATGTTGAGTCCAAAGGGCATGGCTCTGAAAGCGTACTGCCTTCTTTGAAGCCTGAATCCTAGGTAGGAGGAGGCCTGGCGATTCATTGTAATGTGCCAGTAGGCGTCCGCCAAGTCTATTGAGACTGGGTATGCCTTTTGAGGCAGTAGGGCTCTTATGTGCTGAAGAGTTAGCATCTTGAATTTGTTGTTCACTATGAACTTGTTGAGACGGGACAAGTCCAGAATGACTCTGAGTTTGTCGGAGTCCTTCTTGGGAACACAGAATAGTCTTCCTTGGAACCTGGTGGACATTACCCTCTTGATCACCTTCTGGTTCAAGAGTTCTTGGACGTATTTTTCCAGGACGGGGGTGGAGTGTTGGAAGAATTGGTGGAAGGTTGGAGGTGGTGTTACCCAACTCCACCCTAGTCCATTTGTGATGATTCTGTGAGCCAAAGGATCGAAGGTCCAACGATCCTGGAAGAGGCGGAGTCTTCCTCCCACCAGAAGCATCTCATTGCTTCTGGTTTCCCGAGGGTTTACCGCCTCGGCCGCCTGCTCCCCTTCCTCCTCTCCCTCTGGATGGATGTCAAGAGGAGTCTCTGCCGGAGCCTCTACCTTTGGGACGAAAGGTAGTTGACTGCCTTTCGTAGGCAGGCGTGAAGACTGGTGACTGAGCCACCACCGGCTGAGGGACCAGCTGAAAGGTCTGTTGGGGCTGAGCCACCAACTGGGGAGTAGCGGGTGCCGGAAACTGGCGCTTAGCCTGCCGCTGTTGGGGTCTAGGTTTGTTCGATTTCTTCTTAGGTTGGGGGCCTTCATCCTGAGAAGATTTCCTCTTCTTTGACATGCCCCACTTGTTGAGAAAGTTCCGGTTCTCTGTGGCGGCTCTGTCAATGATCTCTTTTACGAGGTCGTTAGGGAAGAGATCTTTCCCCAAATGTCGGAGGAAATCAGTTTCCGGGATTCGTGTTTGATGGTAGCATCCGCAAACATGAATTCTCTACAGGCTCTCCGGACCCTGATAAAGCTATAAAAGTCCTTCGTCAGGGTGGCGAGATGGGTCTTAGCCAAGACCATGTAAAAGCCTGGGGTCCATGTGTCCCCGGCCATCGTCTCCAATTGAACTTGGTGAGAAAGGGAGGCAGCCAGCCTCTCTTTCGTGTCCAGCTCCCGACGCAGAAGGTATTCGGAGAGCTTGGGGAGGTTCTCATTAAACTGCCGTCCTGCGACGTCAGCCTCCAACTTTCCCACAGAGAAAGTTAACTGGATGTCTTTCCAGTTCTTGTCGTCGGGAGGTAGGGTGAGGGAGAGGGGCCTACATTCCTCCAATGTAGGGCAGAGTTTCCCTTCCTCCACCGCCTTCAACACTGCTAGCAGGGACTTTTCGGCGAAGGGAAAGACCATGGTGGCAACTGGCTCGGACTTGAGATGGATGTAACAGTCCGGATATGCTTCAAAACTGGGCCAAAACTCCACCTCTTCAAGGGGAATGGCCCCCAGTTTATCATTGACGAAAATTCGTCCACTCGTGATTGGCATGTGCTCTGCATGCCTCCATGGGTTGGTCACTGAGCAAGGGGGAAGGTCCTTAACGTTGATCTTCCTGGCCGTCTGTTTCGACAGACGGAGGATCTCCCTCTTGAGGTCTTTGTCTCTCTTACGAAACCTCTCGTCCAGGAGCGCCACCATGGCCTGGAGGCTATCCTGGTTTTCCACTACCGCTGGTGTAGGAGTGGAAGAGGTAGAGGGAATTGGTTCCGAGACAGCAACGGAAGTAACAGAGGGAGCGCGGGCGATATCGCCCTCGGAGTCAGGAGCCTCCACATGCTCCTCCTCTTCTCGACCCTCAGCCATCAGGTTCCTTTCGGTGGTGTCTGACACTTCCGACATTGGAGCAGGTCTTTGCAGACAGTGCAAACCTGCGGGTCCCAATACCGTAGAGACCCTTGACCGATGGAACAGCTGGCGTGGGTTCGGCACGCCAGGTGGCCGTAGAAGTCCGGGCGCCGAACGCTGCAGAAGGCGCTCTCACACCGGATGTACTCCTCCTGTAAAAGAAACAGAGACATGAGTCTACAGAAGTCATTTACAATGACTTAAAGTAATCTTAGATTAGTCTTAAAGTTATCTAAACTTAATATAAGATTCCTTTTCAAGTGTAAGCTTAGGATAGGTAAGCTGGAAAAGAAGCAGAAAAGGCACATACTTGTGCATCCCGCCCAGCCAATTGCCGTGACCCCACACCATAACTAATTCAGGGGCTCTTTAAGAGCCTTAAGAGGTGGAAGGAATATCCACATTGGATAAAGCATAGCTTAGACATCCTCCAGGGTATTAGTCATGGTGAGAGGGGGAGCTGAGTTCATTCAGCATAGAAGAAAAAGGGAGAGAAATGATTCCTCCCTATTCAGATAGGTCCCGGCGAGGGACTGTGCATGGATGCACAGAGAATGCTAGAAGAATTTACTGCACAACAATACACCATAGTTTTCTGCCTAGGGTATGTACTATACCGTAGATGTACTGGCTATCGTATATAGCTATACAATAGTCACTGCCGGCACAAGGCCGTCAGGAAAGAGGTGACTGTCCACTGAAGTAATATGATTAGGTGGTGCCGGCAGCATGACGGGATGCCGAAAGCGCGCCGGGCGCCCGCAAATCTCCATCGAGGGGGAACCCCTCCTTGTCATCAGTCTATGTGGCACAGAGAGGGCGAACCTCAGGATGATGGCAGATCGCCGGCAAGTCGGCAGCCCCCGGCAGTCGGCAAGCAACTGGCGAAGGTATTCCAACACTGACGTCAATCAATGAGACAGAGAGGATACCGGGTTACGCTGACGGCTGTTGCTGGCAGGGTAGTGACGGCAGTGGACCGACACTGGTTAGGTAGAGAGAAAGGATAGGGGAAGAGGGAGGGAAGGGCAGTAGCTCACTACCCAAACCTCGTCTTCCTCCGGAAGGAGTGTTGAAATGAAAGGGAGAGGGTGGCAACCTTTCATCCAGCCGTAACAGAGCTGGCAGCTGGCTAGAATTGCGGATGGCGGCCTAGGGGAGGACCGAAGAACACTCTAAGATAGTGAGGTCTTCCGCCGGCAGACCGACCTGTTGTATGCTATCTCATAGTTCGACTATATGCGGGAAGCGTAGCAGTTTGGACTACCCAACAAAAGGACCGAGCCGAATCCACAACCCGCCAGCACGCGGTGGAGTTGTAGGACGGCAGACAGAGGTGTGATGGCTAGGCCAACACTAAAGGACAGAGGGGGGAGGGGCAAGGGTCCTGAGGGGGAGTATAGGGGAAGGCGTAGCCCTCACCGACACTCCAGGGGGTGGGGGGGGGTTCTGTTTCAGTACCAGCACTATCCCAGGTGTAGGAAGAATTCATTCTCTAGCCTAGGGTAGGTTAGTTCAGAGAAGGTACAGCACTGATGTGCTGTCCTAAACTATAAAGAAACAGAATCCCCTGGCCTGCCTAACCTAGGCTAGGGAAGCAAGTCCCCAACCCAGGGAAGGCAGGTGTAGGACAAATCGCTAGACCACAGGGAGGAAGGGTCAAAACCCTACCAGGTGTGGACTAGGGGGAAGGGTACAGCCCCCACCTTTGCCGACCAGCAGAGACCAAAGGAGAGTTCATTCACCTAAAGGGGTAGCTGGGGGTGAACAACTGGTACTCTGAGGTTCTGTCCCAAACTCAAAGCTCATGTGCTATGGCTAGGAGCGTGGAAAGAAAATCCTAGCCTAACCTCACTCGAATACGATCCAAGGTAAGGAGGGTTAGGATGTAGCCTAGGCTACCTCAGAGGGAGGAGATTACCTTGGGTAAGGTAACTGGGGAGGTGAGAAAGTATACAAAAGCCCTAGCGTTAGGTTAGGGGCAAGGGAGTTGACTACCAAGATCATCGAAACCCCTTGTATACTTCCTAGAAGGCGAAAAACATATGAGCAATCACTGAATCTTATATGTATAAATGCCTAATATCTTCATTTTGTAACTTAACACTAGGAACACTTATTATATCATGCATGAAAGTAAACAAAAACGCCTAGGCTATCAAGCATAGGGGCTAGGCTAGCAATCTAGCATACGAATCGGCCACCTACACTCGCCAAAATTGAATACTGTCGGCATAATATAACTAATTCCTAGCAATGAAGACTAAATAACTAATGCTGATAATTAGTTATAAGACCGGGAAGGTTGTTCTGTCTAACTAAATAAAGCATGCGAAGCGAACAACAGTGTCAGCGTCGTGACACCCTTCGGTCAAGGCACAGCTCCGCCACAAAATACGGTATTTTAAGATAAAAAGACGTTACTTTATGGCTAGAGCTGATTTATACAATACAAGAATATGGTACTCAACTTTCCAGAAGAAGGCGAGGCAGAAGATTGCGACATGATGAATCACTTAGCGAAAAACTGGGAAAAACACCTGGTCATAAACGCTATGTGAGAAGGAATGAGGATGGCACGCAACGGTGACGTCAACCAAGATGGCGGCCAACATGGCGACCGGATATGACGTCGCCGAGTACCGTAACAGTGACGAAGGAGGAGAACTTAGTAACGGCTCCTCCCATAACTTGCCACACTTCCCCCTCGAAGCGTAAAAGCTATGTGGGGTGCAGATAGCTATGTGGCGTGTCAAGCATACGTCCCCTGTTATTATACGATATCCTAAAGGGAAACCTTATGGGTATTCATGCCAGAAGTTAGAATTCTGTGAAACCTTTAGTTTAATTCTCTGGGAATATCTACTGTAGTCATGTATACCCTTAGGAAGCTACTGAAGGAACCTTCCATCAGGACGACATGGCTTGAGCCCAAAAAGAGCACACAACAAAACAGCACAACAGTAGATTGAAGCTGCGGCAAAGGAATAAGGCCTCACAGATGTATGGGGGCCACTGTAAGGTGAGAGGATATGTAACGGCTCCTCACTTATCCTTCCCCTTAGTGGATTAGACTGGGTAAACGGATTTTGAGCATAGCGAAAAATCTATTTTTGGGTGAGGTAGCCATGTCGTCCTGATGGAAGTTCCTTCAAAGGTAGCTTTCTAGGTATATTTGACTACAGTGATATATCCCAGAGAATTTACCAAAGGTATCCAGAATTCTAACTCCTGGAGCGAATATCCCTTAAAATTTTATGAAGGGATATCGCGTAATATCAGAGGACGTATTCTTGACACGTCTCATGGCTATCTACACCCCCAATAGAGCTTTCACTACGAGGGGAAAGAGAGGCAAGAATAGGGTGAGTCGTTCCAGAGACATCGCTCTCGACGAGTCACTACTGTACCGCAAATAGTGCGCCTGTCTGCCACCCGAGGCGCCACCATCATTCTTTGTAGCTTTGTAGGTGATGCAGATACAGTACTATAGGGAGGTATTCATTATCCTTTTGTCCCAAAAGAGGGTGGGTCCATCAGGACGACATGGCTACCTCACCCATAAATAGATTTTTCGCTACGCTCAAAATCCGTTTTTTGGGCTCAGGCCATGTCGTCGTGATGGAAGTGTACCAGAGCATTAATGTATCTGTGGATTACCAATAGTGCCGTTCATCTCGAGCTAAATCTTTCCTCTTCGGTCTTTAGACCTAGAGACGTTTGATGTTACCGTTATACATCAATCAGCTGATCATAAAATATGTCAGTGCTTCCTGCCCCCTACAGGGAAGAGTCTGGGTAGACTCGAGGAAAAAACCCGAGGATTGTGAGTTCAGGGAACAATCTAGCAAACAGTTTGTATATTAGTGTCAACATATACGTAAAGCATAGTTTGTACTAGGATGGAAATGGCTTGGGCAGATTACTGTAGCTCCCGGGTCTGTGAAGAGACGAACAGGTTTATATATGTGTAGGAACACTTTAAACAGTAAAATGAACAGTCTAGTACAACAAGGTCTTACCTGTTTGCCTGGAACACCATGAATCTTAGTTCTAGTATTGACTTAATTATCAAAAGAGTCAAGGATGCTCTGACTTATGCATTTAAATAAATGTTTAAATGACTATTTGAATAAATATTTGGGGCGAAGGAGACGCAAATATTCGTTCTATTGTTTATTACAAAAATGGAAATCATGGTTGTAAACAATTACAATGTATGTTGAATAATTCTACATACAAGCATAAACAGTAATAACAGGATAAAAAGGGGGTTTGCCTGAAAAGGAAAACATTAGCCATTCAAGGGAAACATGCAGTTTCGTTCTATAATCTGTTGTTACTAAAACACTGTGCATATAAGAATGCCTGGCACTTGTGTCAGTTTATTATGCTTAATGTCACCTGTGTAGGGAGAACAGTCTATAGGGTTATCACTTAAACACAAAACTCAACACGATATGTCTTACGAGTCTATCGTGTACACCCTTCACTATAAGTCCCTAATAGTGCACTGTTCTTCGCAGTAATCAAGCAGCGGGTTTTATCACACTGCCCGCCGCCACCACATGAAACTTAATTTCTTGTAATTGCTTCGCGTAGTGCTTGAAGAAGACCCTCGAGGACTTCCATCCAGTATAAGCACGAAGACTTTCAAACGACATTGTTTGGAAGAAATTCAGAGATGAGCCACCTTCCTCGGATCATGACCTGCGGGTGTACTGTCTGGATCCGCTCTGCGAATGAAGTAGGTGATTTTTGCCCTAATCTGTTTCAAGGAAAACGTCAAACCAGAAGTCTCTCCCCTGAAAAGCTGACCCCCCTTAAAGTCTGAAGTTCTACGAAGATAGACCTTTATGCATTCCAGTGGGCAGAGGGATGCTTCTTCCTTCAGAGGGCAGATTCTCCAGGGACCCCACCGTTTAGTGGGTAGCTCGTTCTTGGCGAGAAATGTCGGGTCCGGAAAGAGGTTCAGATCTCCATTGTCTGTGAACTGAATGTGGCCATCATCCCTCGAGAGGGCCACTTGTTCGCTAACTCTGGCTCCCGAGGCTAGTGCAAACAAGAATATCACCTTCTGAGTCAAGTCTTTCAGCGAGCAATCCTCATTATTCAGGGTTGATGCTAAATGAAGAACTTTGTCCAAAGACCATGAAATGGGCTTAGGAGGAGCTGCGGGCCGAAATTTTGCGCAGGCTTTAGGGATCTTGTTAAAGATTTCGTTGGAAAAGTCTACCTGGAAGGCATAAAGTATTGGTCTGGCCAGGGCGGATTTACATGTAGTAATCGTATTGGCTGCTAAACCTTGTTCATGAAGATGGATGAAGAAGGACAAACAGAAGTCCGTAGAAATCTCCTTAGGTTTCTTCGCCTTGACAAAGGCCACCCATTTTTTCCAGGAAGACTCATATTGTCTTCTTGTTGACTTTGACTTGTACTCTTCTAGAAAGTTGATACTGTCCCTAGAAATCCCAGACCGTTTCTTGACCGCTAAGGCGAGAAAATCATGAGATGAAGGTTCTGGGTTTTCACTGATGAAGCTGAGACAGTCAATTTCTGCACTTGCTGAGTCAGAACTGGGTCTGACAACGGGATCAGTTTCAGGCGTAGTTCCGTTACCAGGGGGAACCAAACGCTGTTGGGCCACTTGTGGGCCACTATTGCTGCCGTCCCCCGAAAGGATCTCAGCTTGTCGAGGACTTTCAGCAGAAGGTTGGTTGGAGGTAATAGGTAGATCTTGGACCATCTGTTCCAATCTATGGACATTGCATCCACCGCTTCCGCTAGAGGATCCTCGTACGGGGCTACATACCGGGGTAGCTTCTTGTTGTCGCTCGTTGCGAAGAGGTCTATTTGCAGTCCTGGGACTTTGCGTAAAATGAAGGAGAACGATCTTGCGTCTAGGGACCATTCTGACTCTATCGGTTTGGTTCTGGATAGAGCGTCCGCTGTCACATTGCGGAACCCTTGAAGGTGGACTGCTGACAAGTGCCATCTCTTCTTCTCCGCTAAGCGGAGGATGGCTAGTATCACTTGATTTATGTGAGGCGATCTCGAGCCCTGTCGATTTAGGCATCTCATTAGGACTTCGCTGTCTAGAACCAGACGGATGTGGATTGAGCAGTGGAGTTTCAGTTTCTTTAGGGAAAGAAAAACTGCCATGGCTTCCAGGAAGTTTATGTGGAAGGTTTTGAAGAGGAGAGACCACGTTCTTTGGACTTTCCGATGGTGAGAGTGACCTCCCCACCCTTCTTTTGAGGCATCCGTGTGAACGGTGACTGACGGTGGAGGTGGTTGTAAGGGAACCTTGTTCTTTAGGTTCTTGGCCTCTGACCATGGCTTGAGTAGGGATCGCAGACGATTTGGTGTCGGTCTTTTTAGATCTCTTCGAGCGTTTGATGCGTATTTTCTCCAGACTCCTGATGCATCTTTAAATTGTGCTCTCAATACTGGATCTGTCACTGAGGCGAACTGGAGAGACCCCAACACTCTCCCCTGTTGCCTTCTTGATATCCTTGCAGATCGAAGAAGGCTTTTGACAGATCCCGCTATCTCTTTCCGTTTCTGTGATGGAATGGAAAGGCAGTGCGACTGCAAGTTCTAGTGGACGCCCAGCCACTGAAACTTCTGAGCTGGAGACAGTCGGGATTTTTCCCGATTGATCTTGAATCCTAAGTGTTCCAGGAACTGGATCACTTCCATGGAGGCTTGCCTGCATTCTTCTTCGGATGCTGCCCACACCAGCCAGTCGTCCAGGTAGGCTACCACCTGGATTCCTTTTAGGCGTAGTTGATGAATGACTGCATTCGCAAGCTTGGTGAATACACTTGGAGCTATGTTATTAAAGGGCCATGGGTCTGAAGACGTACTGTCTTCTTTGTAGTTTGAATCCCAGGTAGGGGGAAACTTGACGGCTGATCGGAACGTGCCAGTACACATCCGTCATGTCTATGGAGACTGTGTATGCCCGTTTGGGCAACAGGGTCCTGATGTGTTGAAGCGTCAGCATTTTGAACTTGTAGTTCACTATGAACTTGTTGAGTGGTGACAAGTCCAGAATTACTCTGAGCTTTTCCGAGTCCTTCTTCGGAACACAAAATAGCCTTCCTTGGAATCTGACGGACTTCGCCTTCCGTATAACTCTTTTGGTCAAAAGTTCCTGAACATATTCTTCCAATATGGGGGTTGAGTGTTGGAAGAATTGAGGGAAGGTTGGTAGAGTTGAGCTCCAACTCCACCCTAGTCCATTCTTGATTAGGCTGTGGGCCTAGGGATCGAAGGTCCAACGATCCCGGAAGTAGAAGAGTCTCCCTCCTACCGGTAGCATCTCACTTTGAGTGCTGGGAGGAGGATTTACCTCCTTAGCCACGTCCACCCCTGTTGCCCCTACCTCTGGAGGGGCGTCTGGAGGAGCCTCGAAAGGATCCTCGAGACTTCGGCCGAAAGGTCGTAGACTGCCTTTCAAACACTGGGGTGAATACTGGTGACTGAGTCGGCAGGGTTTGGGGCACCAGTTGAAAGGTGGTGGGTGGTTGTGCCACCACTGGGGCACCGTGGCCACGGGAAGCTGCTGTTGCTGCTTAGGCTGAGAGGGCACTCTAGGTCGCTTTGATTTATTCTTCGGCTGGGGACCCTCGTCAGCTGAAGATTTCCTTTTGGTGGACAAGCCCCACTTGGAAAGGAGGTTCCTATTTTCAGTGGCGGCTTTGTCCACGACCTCTTTGACCACTTCACTTGGGAAGAGGTCTTTTCCCCAGATGTTGGAAGCTATCAGCTTCCTGGGTTCGTGCCTCACCGTAGCCGAGGCAAACACGAACTCTCTACAAGCCTCTCTGGCTTTAATAAAGTTGTACAGGTCTTTAGTCACCGTCGCCAGATGGGCTTTGGCGAAGACCATGTACATGTCTGGTTTATCTGGGATGCTTGCCATTGTCTCCAGGCCAGTCTGTAGAGACAAGGAAGCGGTTACGCGTTCTTTTGTCTCCTGCTCTCTACGCAGGAGAAAGTCCGACAGCTTGGGGAGGTCTTCGCCGAACTGTCGTCCGGCAATATCTGCCTCCAGCTTCCCGACAATGAAGGTGTTGTGGACATCCTTCCAGTCCGCATCATCTGATGGAAAGGCTAGGGAGAAGGGTCTACACTCTTCGAATGTAGGGCACGGTTTCCCTGCCTCAATTGCCTTTAAGGCTGCCTTGAGCCCTTTATCCATAAAGGAGAAGGCACGTTGAGGATCAGCAATGAAGGACGGGTGCTTCTTGCTGAGAGCCGGCACCTTAGAGCTAGTGAAGGCCCTCTCCTTTAAGGTGGTGGTCAATAAGGCCTGAGCCTTAGAGATTTCAAGGACAATCGTTTCCTTGGGCTCTATCTCCTCTTTGGACGCTGGTTTCGTCCTGAGATGGATGTAGCAGTCCGGGTAGGACCCTTTGCTGGGCCAGAATTCAATATCCTCTACTGGGACAGTACCCAGTTTATCTGAGAGGAAGATCTTCCCGCCCGACATGGACATGTGCTCTGCGTACCTCCAAGGGTTAACGTCAGAGAAGGCAGGGAGATCCTTAACGTTCAGCTTCTTCGGAGCTAAACGTGCCGCAACCAGTTGATGGATTTCGGTCCGAAAAGAGGCCTCCTTCTCGGTCGATTTCTGTTGCATGTCTTGCACCATGGACAGCAACGAGTGCAAAGTACTCGTAATCGAATCCAGTTGGGTCGCAGTGGAGGAAGTAGAAGGCACCGGCTCATTTCCTATGGCCGATGACACCGAAATCGTATCGGCTTTCTCTGGTAGTGGTTCGGGTGGAACATCATCCGCCTGATCCAGCTCCTCCATTAGGAGATTGTTCTCTGTCTCCTCTGAGACAACTGACATGTTGTCCTCAAGTTGGATGTTCTCCAAGGCATCCGAAACTTCAGATTCTACCGGAATCTGAACAAGGGGAATCTCAGGTTGAGCCTGGGGAATGATTGATTGATTGATTTAAAGTTTTCAGGCATCCTGACATCTGAGGTCATTGACGCCGGCCTGGGGAATGACCGCATCCGAAGATGCCCTAGGAAAGAGACATGCCCTCATCCTTTCATTAGGAAGGTATGGGCCGGAAGTATTCTTCTGAAAACCCCTAACCCATTTACGCAGCTTCTCCCTTGCTGCGTCCCTTGACTCAGTTGACTTTTGGTCATCAAAAGCCTCAGTTACTAGGTTAGTACAAATGGTACATACCTGCGGGTCCCAATACTTGAGAGCCCCCTTGGTGACAGCGCAGCGAGCATGGGCCCTGCACATGTCGTGGCTGCAGAAGTTCTTACTGCGGACCCGGCAAAAACTATTCCCGCACTCGGGATGCTCCTCCTGTAAAGAAAGGAAAAGTCTATTAGTATTCGGTGAAATTCTCAAATTTCAACATACATAATATATTATATTAGCTTGGATAGGGTAAGCTATAGGTAGGAAAGACACCTACATGTGTTTCCTGTCCAGCCAATTGCTATGACCTCCTCCAATATTGAAAACAAAATTCTTAAGAATCTTTAGGGGAAGATGATATCCTATGATATTAGTGTATCTTAACACAATCTTCCAGTTTCAATAATGGGGATTAAGGACAATAATGGATCATATCCATTAAAGGAAGAGAGAATCGCTCTCTTATATGTGATGGTCTCACAATAGGCTGCCCATGAAGCACCTTGTAGGTTGGAAAAACTTTGGGCTACAGCACTGACTGTTTGGCAACAAGTTGTCAGACTTATCAGGCCTGCTGGCACCTGCCGGGCCTGCCGGCATCTGCCGGGCAGGCCGGCACATGCCGGCCTATACTGGGCTATTGAAGGCGAGTATTGTCTTCATAACTGTGTGATAGGCCGCCGGCAACGGCTCTGCCGCCGGCAACGGCTCTGCCGGCGGCGGCGGCTCTGCCGGCCGGCAACAGCCCTGCCAGCTGCCGGCGACGGCGGCACTGCCGGCCGGCAGTAGTATGGCCTGAGCCCAAAAAAGTCTATTGTGGGGTGCAGATATCTATCGTTTTCTTAGGATACGTCCCTGATTATATACGATATCTTCGGATAGTCGTTACGGGAGTTGGAACCCCGTGATACTTGACGGTAATTCTCTGGTGATATCACTCGCAGAAATATTATACAGTAGGAAGCAGTTGAAGGGAACTTCCATCAGGACGACATGGCTCGAGCCCAAAAAAAAAGATATTAATAAGTCATAATGAACCAAACATTATTACTATTGTTATTATTATTACCAGCTAAGCTACAACCATATTTTGGAAAGCATGATGCTAAAAGCCTAAGGGCTCCAACAGGGAAAAAATAGCCCAGTGAGGAAAGGAGACAAGGAAATGAACTACAAGAGAAGTAATAACAATCAAAATAAAACAATTTTAAGATAACATTGAATTCGATCTATCATATATAGATATAAAAACTAATTAAAAACAAGAGGAAAAGAAACAAGATAGAAAGATCATGCCCGAGTGTATTGAATATAAAACATAGCTGAAGAAAGGTTGCACCCTACCTGATTATTAGAATAACTTGTTTGAAGGGTAATCATAACTGCAAATCATGAAGTTCTGGTGAAGAAACAAATAAATTTTTTTTAATGCTTGTCTGATTTTCATATTACTTCTTCAGAAGCTTAGTTTATTAAAATTTACCCCTAAAATAAAAAAAAATGTAGTTTCTTTTCTTTCAACAGACACATGCTTATAGTAAAGTAATGAGAATATAGTGGTTACTGGCAAGAAACGAATGCCAGATACTGTTATTTCAGTTTCAAAGTCTAACTATTCCCTATCTTCTTAACATCACAACATTTTCCCTTTATTTTTATCTTTCTCTTCTTCTTTCAAGCGTTCTAGTCCCCTCTCTTGCAATCTTTCTCGTTATCTTTTGATTGTAAAATGTTTCGATCTTGGTGAAGATTCTGGGGATGTAAATGAACATCAGTCGAGAATCATCATCATCATCATCATCCTCTCCTCCTACACATATTGACGCAAAGGGTCTCAGTTAGATTTCACTCTATCTTGAGCTTTTAAATTGTTACTTTTCCATTCATCATCTCCTTCATGCTTCAAAGTTCTCAGCCGTGTAAGCTTGGGTCTTCTAACTCTTCTAGTGCCTTGTGTAGCCCTTTTGAAAGTTTGGTGGACTAATCTCTCTTGGGGAGTGTAAAGAGCATTCCCAAACCATCTCCGTCTATCCCCCACTATGATCTCATCCTCATAAGGCACTCAAATAATTTCTCATAGTTTCGTTTCTAATTCTGCCCTGCTATCTAACACCCAATATTCTTCTGAGGGCTTTGTTCTCAAATCTACAAATCTGTTGGGCATTGTTTCATTGTCATACCACGACTCATGTCCCTACAGTAACACCGATGTCACTAAACTGATATATAGCCTGATTTTTGTATGTAATTTCAGGCAATTTGATTTCCAAATTTTACTTAACCTAACCATTGTCTGGTTTGCTTTTTAAAATCTTTCATTAAACTAAAATTCTAATGACCATGTATTACTGATCATAGTTCCTAAATATTTAAATGATTCCACCTCATTAATCCTCTCTCCTTCCAATGATATTTCATCTTCCATTGCATATTCCATTCTCATCATCTTTGTCTTTCTTCTATTCATCTTGAGCCCAACCCTGTGTGATATTTCATGCATTCTGGTAAGCAAGCTTTGCAAGCCCTGTGACGTTTTGCTAATAAGGACAGCGTCATCAACATACTCTAGGTCACCTAATTTCCTGTTACCAGTCCTGTCCAATCCTTCTCCGCCATCCCTAACTGTTCTATGCATTACAAAATCCATGAGAAGGATGAACAACATGTGTGATAACAAGTTCTCTTGGAGTACTCCACTTTTCACTGGAAATTCATTTGATAGGACTCCATTAACATTAACTTTGCACTTGCTATGCTCATGTGCAAAATCAAATTTACATGTTTAAGAGGAACTCCATAATAACGTAGGATTCTCCACAAAATTGGCCGATGCACTCTACCAAAGGTTTCTTCATTGTCCACAAATGCCATCAAAAGGGGATTTCTATATTTTACACATTGCTGCACGTCTTAAAATGAAAATTTGGTCCGTATAATTTCTACCTTTCCTAAATCCTGCTTGTTCATCTCTCAGCTTTTCATTAATCTTCCTCTCTAGTCTCTTTAGGATGTGCATACTAGTAGTACTATTTTGGCCACACACGATCATCCCCCAGAAAGGGGTGGCCACACACGATCACCCGGAAATGAGGGTATGGCCGTAGACGATCACCCGGAAAAGAGGGTATGGCCGTACACACTCACTCAAGGTCACAGAGGCTTACTGTTGACGGAAGTGTAGTATTTTTAAAGAGTTTTGTTTACAAACATTGCTTTGAAGGACGTTCGTGACCCTCACCCGGAAAAGATGGTATGGCCGTACACACTCACCCAAGGTCACAGAGGCTTACTGTTGACGGAAGTGTAGTATTTTTAAAGAGTTTTGTTTACAAACATTGCTTTGAAGGACGTTCGTTTCGACAGTAGGTCGGTGTTGAAGGAAGTGGAGTATTATTTTTGTTTACAAACATAGAGTTGAAGGTCGTAGGGTTCGTAATGGCGTACGTACGGGAACTATTAAAGGGAAATTGTTTACGGAAGTAGAGTATTATTTTAAGTTTTTTGTTTACAAACATTGAGTTGAAGACCGTACGGTAGTGTGTCACTATTAAAGGGAATTTGTTTACAAAACATTGAGGACGTAACCATTTGTTATTATCAAGCAACTCTTCGTAATGACGTACGTACGTGTTTATACGTGTCCAGGAACTGTGGCACTGTTTAGAAAACCTTGAGAACGTAATCATAGTGTGCTACTATTAAAGGGAATTTGTTTACAAATATTGAGGGTGAAATCGTAGTATAGTGGTATTAAAGATAGTGTGACACTATTTAAGGGTTTTTGTTTACACCACCCGAAGCTGCGTTCCCACCTGGGCTATTTGTAATGATTAATTATTTGTAATGATAGGGGTAAAACATGCCCAGACAGTCTCTACACCCGAGGCCCCCATTCGCTACCTGTTGATAGGCCTACACTTTTCATCGTCTACAGTAATACTGAGTCATCTTACCACCCATTACATTGTCCCACCTGGGCTATTTGTAATGATTAATTATTTGTAATGATAAGGGTAAAACATGCCCAGACAGTCTCTTCACCCGAGTCAAAGGCCTAAGCCATGATGGGGCTAAGCACCTGTTCCAACTTGCCCCAGACGTGTAATCTTAAACATTAGGCAAAGCTCTCTCTCTCTCTACAGAGAAGATGTAATAAAACACATAGTACTTAATATTTGTTTATTTTAATAATAATAATAATAATAATAATAATAATAATAATAATAATAATAATAATAATAAAACAAAACCAAAATATTTTGGGATAGGGTCTAAGATGAGTTCATACGCACACACCAAAATACATGGGAGGATAATAAAAGAAACACATACTACTTAATATTAGTTTATTATTAGGAAACATTCCAGTAAAATAACCATACAGGATATTTTGAAAATAGATAACTAAAGCGGATCGGCTTTATTTACGCCGTTTTAGCAACTCACATATCCCCATTGATAATTCTGGCCATCATTTTCCTTTAAATTGGATGGCGATAAATGTTCCATCAGTTTCCTAATGGCTCCACACACCCCTACAATATTTGGAAATCATACTCATCGGGGTCGGGGAAACTGATTCCCGCGAATTTCATTTGAGGGATATTGTTACTCTCACCCCTTTTTTTAAAGGGACGAGTATTTTCCTTGGGGGTTTTGTATACCCCTTTCGATTTTTTCTTCTTCTGGCTCTCCTCCTCTGCTTCCATTTCACAGGCTTTCTTCTTCCTACTCTCCCGCACCGCTTCCATTTCACAGGCCTTCTTCTTCATGTTCTCCGCCTCCTCTTCCATTTCGAGGGCTTTGGCCACCGCTTAGGAATCCAAGAGAGTCTCTCCACGCTCCAGGGTCACGTCCCCGGAACAAGTCGCGTTAGCAGCTCCCACCGCACCCATGGAGATATCAACACCCGTTGATGACGGCGTCTCCTCTATCCTCGTTATTAAAAACACGGGTGTATCGTTATGGCGTCCCTCTTCTTCTTCCCGTCTCTTAATTGCTATTGATAAAAATTCTTCGTAGAAGAGCTCTCTCCGAAGAATTCCTTCCCGAGCATTCTCCAGTAGTTGTATGGTAGACTCGTGATCATTGAAGGTTGTTATGAGTTTATCCTTGACCGTCGAAGGTAGCATGCTTTGTTGGGGCTTCACCATATAGGTAGCCAACTGCCCCAGCATCTCCTTAGCAGCACCCCTTCCTTCCTGTAAGTGTTCTAGAAGGTCCCTCCTCACCTTCCGGACATTTTCCAGGTTTTGTCGAATTCCTGCTTCATCCAGCAATGGAGTAAACACACCTATGGGAATAAACATTGAAATATAAGTTTCGGAAATATAATCAAGGGTCACACACACACACACACACACACACACACACTACGTGGGTAGATAATATAAGAAACGTAGTACTTAATATTTGCTTATTTCAAGGAACTTCTAAACTTTCAATGAAAATACTTTGAAAAACTTACACTTTTGGAAGCTGGTAATCTCCTCATCCAGGAGATGGGCGTCGTTCTTGTAGGAATACTCCATAGTAGTGGGCGAAGGACGAATTGAGTACACTCACGACGACGGACGCGCGTTTGCGCCAAAGGCATAGGTTGGGCCGTATATATAGTACGCGCGCACGCGTAAACGCACACACGCACACCCAGGCCTACAGTTTTAAGGACTTACCCTCCGATACGCCTACGGTTTAAACTTCTACCTCCCGTCACTGCTTCCCTCGGGGGGACCCAACTTCGCCAGTTTGGTGTGTGCGCTTCCTCTGCGTCGTTACACCCAGCAGTCGGCGTTCGTGATTTACACTATGGAAAATTCCTCGCCAGGTATAATATACAGTATCCTTATCAGTGAAATTTCGAAAATATTTATGCTGTGAATATTGCGATCATGTTAAGTGTCGGTGAAATAGCGATTACTTTTGTGATTGTGTTAAGTGTCGTGAAATAGTAATTACTTTTCTTTCTTTCTTTTTAGAGAAACGCGGTACGAAAAGGAAACGTGAAAAGAGCGAGTCTCACCTCCCTATCAAAAAAAGAAAGAAACACTACGCAAGTAAGTACTGTTTAATATAAAAATGTAATGTTTAGTACCTTTATCTTTTTTTTTTTTTAATATTCAACGCCAGGATTATTGTGAGTTTAGTCTTAAAGGAAGGAGATTAAGTAGAATAAGATCTGGGATAGAGATTCGGGAGTTTCCTTTTGCGTATTGATAATCATTACGTGTGTTACAATTTGGCTTTACAATGTGTGCTTTAAAGTTGCCTTATACCTTTCAAAAAAACTATAACAGTAGCATTTCTCTCTCGTTCCAGTTCTTACGCCGGGAGGGGAATTACCTGAAAATACATCGTTTCATCACACAATTTCGAGTGGAGGAGAATTACCTGAAAAAACACTAGCACCACAGCATGCAATTGCTACAACCTCAACAGGAGAAGTTTCACGCGGGCAACCTCCCATACCTGGGGGATCTCCCTCGACACCTACCACAGGACACACGCTCACCCTCATCAATAGAGAGTCAGCCTTCAATTACCTGTACGTTGTTGAAGAATTCACAGTCCACTCAGTAGGTGACCCAACCTTATTTATGGTAATTTGTTGGGATGATATTAGTGTACGAATACAGAAATATTTTAAAAACAAAACATTTACAGCCAAGATTGTGGAACTTTTGAACTCCTGTATGACCAAACTAAGCTTTCAAAAATTGGGGGAAACGGAAAACGAACCCGTGGCGCTTTGGCTCCCAGCGACGATTATTAACGCTGGTGAAATCAATAAGCTCTTGGATAAATGGGAAACTTTTATAGAAAATAAATTCCCACAAATAAGCAGTGAATTAAGGGGGAGTGGGTGGACAGTTGAAGACGTCAAGAGTTTTAAACTCTTTTATCACCGCCAAGCTGTAATGGCTGGAATGGGTGCATGCATTTTTCCTAAGAAAGAAGTCCGCGGAAGTGAGGCGGTTTTTAATCCCTCTGGAATTGGGAATTCCTGTCTAATTCAGTGTCTGGCTGCCTACTTTATCGCTAAACAACAGGCATCACCCCACTGGGGAAATATTTCCCGCACTGTAAATAGTATTCAACGTTGCTCGGAATACGTTAATTTTACCCGACTCACCTTCCCCATCCAATGGGAAGACATTTCAGGGCACCAGCCGCCCGTTAAGATACTACCACTAGAGAGTTATGGGGTCCTTTGACTGGCCAGACAGTATTACATTGGATCTTTTTCTCTGGTTACGGTTCTTTCCCTTTGCCTACACAGACACCGAATAGTCTGGCCTATTCTATACAGATTCTCCTCTATCCTCATACACCTGACAACACTGAGATTACCAAACAATTCTTCTTCTCTCGAGGGGTTAACTACTAAACTGTATTTGTTCAGTGGCCACTTTCCTCTTGGTAAGGGTAGAAGAGGCTCTTTAGCTATGGTAAGCAGCTCTTCTAGGAGAAGGACACTCCAAAATCAAACCATTGTTCTCTAGTCTTGGGTAGTGCCATAGCCTCTGTACCATGGTCTTCCACTGTCTTGGGTTAGAGTTCTCTTGCTTGAGGGTACACTCGGGCACATTGCTCTATCTAGTTTCTCTTCCTCTTGTTTTGTTAAAGTTTTTATAGTTTATATAGGAAATATTTATTTCAATGTTTTTGCTGTTCTTAGAATATTTTATTTTTCCTTGTTTTCTTTCCTCACTGGGCTATTTTCCCTGTTGGAGCCCCTGGGCTTATAGCATCCTGCTTTTCCAACTAGGGTTGTAGCTTAGCATTTAATAATAATAATAATAAATCGTATCTCCATTTACGTTTACGAAATGGAAAGATCCGCGGACGGAAGGTATCTGCTTCAATTGTCGAGGCGCGGAATGAAAAAATTTCCAAACATAGTCCCTCTTCTCCTCTTAGATGGGGAACATACATGCCTCATTAAGGATTTTCATTCCTTCGTGAAATCCTTTGCCCGGGTAAGATCTCCCGACCCTCGGTACTTCTGCCATAACTGCCTATCGCAGCATTCATCAACCTCTAAGCAAGAACACCATGAAGCCAGTTGTGAACTTGCTGTAACATTGAATTTTCCCCCCGTCGGAAGCACAGCAAGGTTTAGAAATCAGCATAAGACGCAAAAGTTTTCCTATATTTGCGTCTTTGATATGGAATCGGCTTTAGAGAAATCTCCCGGTGCGTATGGTGTAGAGGCAATACATAAATCAATAGCGTACTGCTACATCATTTTCGATTGCAGTGGTCAAAGAGTAGCTTCTAGTTATTATTGCGGAAACGATTGCGTTGACAAGTTTCTAGCCGATCTTAATGCTTGTTGGGAGACAATAAGAAAACGATGGCGAACTTTCCCCATTCATATGACAGAGGAGGATGAGAGAGCATTCCTTAAGCAGGACGTATGCCAATTGTGCAAGTCACCATTCAAAGACGGGAGCGATAAACATAGACATCATGACCACGCCAGTCCTAATAACAATTTTATTGGGGCGTTCTGTAGGCGATGTAATTTATCATGCCGCGAACAAAAAACACATCTCCCTGTTTTTGCCCACAATTCGAGTTATGACTTAGGCCTCATCCTTAAGGATCTTAAAGATAAAGTCCAAATCAAAATCATGACGAAACAAGGACTAAAAATTCAGCGAATGTCTGTTGGGAATTTATTTTTTCTCGACTCTCTAGCCTTTCTAGGGTCTTCTTTGGATAGTTTAGCTTCTGAATATTTTAGGGATGGAAGGAAAGCACGATTAACGGAGGAAATGTTAAGCGGGATAAAGAATGAGGAACGTAGGGCTGAAATTATTCGGGGTAAATTACCTTTCTGCTATGACTATATAGACACTCTTTCAAAACTCGAGGAAAGGCAGTTACCCCCTCAATCAGCATTTTACAACAGGCTAAAGGGGTGTGATCTATCGGATGAGGAGTATAAACGCGCCCAGCGTGTTTGGACTATTGCCAAATGCCAAACTTTGAAAGATTTTCTCCTCCTATACCTCATTGTAGACACTAGCCTTTTAGGGGATATCCTCATTTGGTGGCGTGATATTCTTTATAGTAAGTATGGTCTTGATTTACCACACTATGTTTCACTTCCATCATACGCTTTCGACAGCTTTCTTAAAATGAGTAACATTGAGTTGGATCACGTCTATGACGAGGAATTGTATAATCTCGTCAGGCACAATGTGAGGGGGGATTCACTTCCGTTGTGCGTCAGTCATTCACAGCCAACAACCGTGAAATAAATTCTTCTTTTAATCCGGACCAGCACCAAAGCTCTTACATTCTATATTTGGATTTCAACTCTATACGCAACAGTCATGACTAGAAACCTCCCCTCCGGTGGGATTCGTAAACTTTCCCATGAAGAAAAAGATACGTTTTTAGGAAGGGGTATTGAAAATGCTATCACAAATGAGGACAAGGGATACTGGCTCCTCATCACTACAAAAGTACCTTCGGAAGAAGTTGCTAGAGCGACGGATGAACTCCCCCTATGCTTATCTCATGAAGAAGTCGCCTTTAGAAATCTATCTCCCTATTGTAAAAACGTGCTAGAGAAGGAAGGAGGACAGATGGGCGTAAAGTGCAAAAAACTTATGGCCACCCACCGTAGTAAAAAGGAGTATCTTATTTCCCTCCCCCTCCTACAGCTGTATATGGACTTAGGTCTGGAACTGGAAGCTGTTCATTCAATCTATGAATTCAATCAAAGTGCTTACATGAACGATTTCATCAAAACTAACATCGAAGCGAGGACAGCGGCCACCTCATCAACAGAGAAAAAAGCTTTTAAGGCTATGAGTAACTGTGTCTTTGGGAAGACTTTACTGAACCCTTTGAAATACGCGGAAAAAAGTCGGGTTGTTACGAAGCCCGCGGTTTACTTAAAAGAGGCCCGTAACCCGCGGCTAAAATCATCCATTCGTTTGAGTGAAGACCGTGTTATCTGCACTTCTACCCTTCCGCAGGTTGCCATCAATATGCCTAATTATATAGGATTTGCCATTCTGGAAGCGGCCAAATTTGATCTCTATTATTTCTTTTATAAAATACTCAAGCGTAAGTATGGTGATAAAGTCAAACTCATTTACACTGACACAGATAGTTTCATTTTTGCTCTGGAAGTTCCTGACCTTAACTCGGAGTTTGCTCAAGAACCCCTGAAATCGTATATGGATTTTTCCAACTTCGATGAAGACCACCCTCTTTTTAATAATGAAAGAAAAGGCGAGTTGGGGCTTTTAAAATCGGAAACTGGTAGTACATTAATAGCAGAGGTGAAAGCGTTGAAACCTAAAATGTATTCTCTGCTACTAACCAACCAGGAGCAGATTAACAGGGTAAAAGGTATTCCCCGCCACCTACATTCTCGTATGAAGCATGAACAGTATTCCCAAATCCTGGAAGATCATCGGGTCAATTACGTCGCGGTACGTACAATTAGAAATGTTCAGGGGCAGATGAGTACCACCAAAGTAGAAAAGAAGTGTCTTTCAGCCTTTGACTCAAAACATTTCCACGTAAGTCAATACAATTCTTACGCATACGGTCATCCGGATATTGTAGAGGAGGAGGATGAGCAAGTAGCGAGGGAGGTCCCCACCAACAACCCTCTCCCCAAATTAGTGGTACCGTCATTCTCCACCAGACCCACTTCCTCGCGTATATCAAAATTTGTGGAAAAAGAGAGAAGAAAAGGTTGGTGAGTACTTTCCTCTACCCGAAGGAAATCCATCTACATTGGGGTGAAAGGGTAAAACACGCTCTCTCTCTCTCTCTCTCTCTCTCTCTCTCTCTCTCTCTCTCTCGCTACTTTCTTCCTACTGATGGAAATTCCACTGTAATGACGTAGAAGGGAAGGCGCGGAAGGAATTTCGAAGAAAAAATAATACCTCATCGTATATAATTGCTAAGTTCGCTTTTCCCTTTGTAAATGTACTGTCAAGCGGGTTGCTACTTTTTATTAATGGGGGTATTCATTCCGCCGTACTTATATCATTGCATTTGGAGTAAAGGCGCAGTTAAATGCGGGATCTGTTAAAATGTACAAGTGTTTTAAAGAAGATGACTTGGACATTTTTAGGGAGCCGGCGCGTATTATTGTGTCGGGCTTCTCCAACTCGGGAAAATCTTTCTTGGTTGAACAACTTATATTAAAGTACGAAAGTAAGTTTACGCACATTGTTATGTGTGGTGTGGATAGCCATACTTTGAAAGCCCATCCAACAATTGGGGCAAAACTCTCTCTCTACGCCAATATCGTAGACCCGATGAGTGAGATAGATACGGAAGCTGGGGTCTACTTGATATTATACATCCTCGATGATGTTTTTCTCGAGGCTGTCCATGACAAAATTGTTGTAGACGTCTTTACTAAGGGGCGACATAAAAATATCTCTGTTATTTTTATTACGCAAAATATGTTTTACGGTGGTGAATACGCCAGGAATATAAGTATAAATGCCTCGCATATGCTTTTGCTGAGAACTAGGGATATGTCTCAAGTTGAGTTATTAGGAAGGCAAATATTCGGTTCGTCTTTATCGAAAAAATTTGTGAATGTTTATAAAAAGGCTGTTATGGCTAAACCCTTTTCCCATTTGCTGGTAGATTTAAGTTTAAATACTCCTAGCGAACTCCAGTTGAGAACAAATATAGCAGGGAGTTCCTCGTGTGAGGTAGTTTTTGGAGAATGGGAGACGTAAAGAGAAAGATTTTGGAAACCATATATGAAAACTATTCACACCCATCAAGCTTGGGGGGTGTAAAATCCATCTATAAAGCCGCTAGAGCTCTGAACCCGGGAATTACCTTAAGTAATGTAAAAGACTATTTGGCGACGAAAGATGCTCATACATTGCATACACTCACAAGAAAACACTTCCCGAGACGTCAAATGGTTTCTCCAGCTCCTAGAGTTATTATCAGTTGCGACCTCGCGGATATGCGACGTTTATCTAAATTTAACAAGGGCATAAACTATCTTCTTATTTGCATAGATATCTTCTCCCGCTACCTCAAGATTGTTCCACTCAGAAACAAGAAAGCACAGACTCTGTTAAAAGGCTTAATATCGATCCTTTCCTTACCCGAATTTCTGGGGGTTAGTCGCCTTCTTACCGACCGCGGGTCAGAATTTTATAACAAACTTACATCTACTGTAAGTATCTGGAAGAAAAAAATATAAAACTTTACAGCGTCTCCTCATATGAAATCAAAGCCGCCATTGCCGAGCGTGTTATACGTACGCTAAAGCAAAAGATATATAAGCATTTAACTCTGCGAAATACCCTCGTCTATGTTGACGTCCTCCCCCAACTTGTAAAAAACTATAATAGATCCCCGCACCGAGGATTGGGAGGGGGGCTGACTCCCCTTGAAGTCCATAGATATACCGACCCAGAAATCATTACGCAACAATTTCGGAAAATGTATAAAGCAAGCGTGTTTAAACCCCAACAAAATAGTAATGCACTAGACGTGGGTCAGTCTGTGCGTATTGCGAGTGAGCTCCGACGGTCTGTATTCCATCGCGGGTATAAAATACAAAATACGCTAGAAATATTCAAAATTAGAAGCGTAGACAAGAGTCAGGCCCCATTGACTTATTATCTGGAAGATCTTGCCGGTGAGAAAATTGAAGGAGTTTTTTATAGAGCGGAACTAATACCCACGGCTATACCAGAAACTTTCCCTATAGATATTATCAGAAGGAAAGTCGTGAAGGGAAAAGTCAAGTATCTCGTATCATGGAGAGGATACCCACAAAATTTTAACTCGTGGATACATAGTAAGGATGTTGAAAGGCTAGTCGGGAAAACTCGGAAATGAAATCCCACATACACAAACATGCAGATTTTCTTCTCTTCTTAAATAACCTCCCCGCCAGAAAAAGGTCTGAATTAATTCCTTTACTGAAGAGGACCCATCTTGATTGCTTATCGGAGATCTTTTCCAACTTTTTAAAGGAAAATCTGACTCGAGATAGTAAATCAGTAGAAAAGGTGAAGAAATATAGGAATGAAATAAGGACAGTAGCCCGGAAAAAGACACCGCTTAAAGAGAAAAGAAAAATTTTATCATCACAGAGAGGGGGTGCTATACTTTCAGTACTTCTGCCTTTAGCAGCGAGTCTAATTGGGGGTTTGCTAGGAAGATGAAAGAGTATTGCCTAATACCGAGGAAGACGGCGGAAGGATTTAGTCTCCACCAAGACAGTGGGGAAAGTAGAGTTCAAAACTCTAAACAAAATGTAGAGGAGAATGGAAAGGGAGATAAGCAGCAAGGGGGGGGGGAGGAGGAGATAATAGTGATTTACTACGTAATCTATTGCAAATGATCCAAGTTTGAAAGTAAGCCGAAGAAAAGAAGACGTAAAGGGGTAGGGGAAAAACTAAAACGTGAGGCCGATCCTCTCCCCCTCCCTAAACAGGTAGTGTACAGCAATCCCCCTCTCGACCATCTGATAGATATGCAACTAACACCCACCAACAGAAGGCACGCCCTAGCTTTTCTCAAGTTTTTTGAAGGACGGAATGACTTCCAGTGGGATGATAGGGGAAATTTGAGAAAACCCATCGATCGTTTAAATGTAATGGTAGTGTTAAAGAAATTGATTCAACAAGCGGGGGCTATAGAGGAAGAGGACCTGTCTTTTTATAAAATCCTGTTGGATACAGCGGGAATTCCTTATTCATATATAAAGAATGCAAAAGCTCGGCTGCAAATTTATGGAAGTAAGGTGAAAATTGGGAAAGGTAGTCGAAAACGCGAGGAAACTAAAAGAAAAGAATTAAAAGACAAACTGCGTTGGGTTCCTTATTAGAAATTACAGTCTGGTGTAGATGGGTGTGCTAACATGTTGCACCATCCGAAATACATGTGCTAACATGTAGCACCACCCGTAATAGGAAACGGGGGGGGGGGGGGGGATTGGGGTGTCTATGACTGCGGTGATGTGCGGAGATTGACGCCACAACTTTTCAGTCTACATCAGGACCTCCTCAGAATGCAGTAATCCCCTCTCAAACTCTCCATCACAGCCTTTACGGACAGGGTCCTAAAGAGGGGCGATGTCTGCTTGGTAGTGGGTGGGAATTCTATAGCCGTTGAGTCATACGGCCTAGCTGGAGAGACGTATAAAGCCTACCCATACGGTGATATTGTGAGTAGTAGAAGACGTCTTTTTAATTTGTCCCGCTGCATTCGTGACGATCGACATCCCGTCGGAAGTGTCATCCTGAGGAAACCCCCGAGTTTCCCCACGGCGAGCGTACCATACGTAGCCACCCTAATTACCCAGTTTAACTATGGGTACTCATACGACAACGATAGTGATGGGAAGCTTCGATCGTATGTGGAAACTTCAAAAGATACTCATTTTGCCGTAAATCTACAAAATGATACTACCGAGGCCCGCATTTTCAACTTTAAGAGGTGTCTAAACGAACTGGAAGTATGTGCCATGGAAAAAAAAAATGATAGTATAAAAATTTTCGCTGTACCTATTGGAATTGGGAGGTCTGGTCGTGCTGATTCAATATGGATGCAGTACTATTTGCCCGAGTTGGAGAATTCAGCGAGGAGGATGGCTGGAAGTGGTAAACAGCTTATTTTATTAGCCACTGAAAAATGCACGTTACCCACAGAATTGGGAAACCTGGAAAGGTTTTCACTCGCGGCACCGAAGGATTTACCCGCTATTGTCCCTATTTGATTATTTTCAATGTTATTTTTTTTATTTCACTGAAAAAAAGTTATAGGGTGTATTATTTTTCGCTTTTAAGTTTGACTAAATATACTCTCCATTCTGTGAATGAGGTGATTTTCATTTTCTCGTATTCTTCTTTAAAAAATAGTAATAAAGTAGACCATTTTGTTTTTATGTTTGGGTGATGTAATTCTCATCTGCGAATGAGAATAATCCAGTAAGTGCATTTGAACTTTTAAGTTTGTCGTAATGTACTCATTCTGCGAATGTGTGGATTTCATTTTTCTTATATTTTGTTTCTCTCTCTTTAAAAAAGAAAAAAATATCCTGTATTTTTATGTTATGTAATCCCTTTCAGCATCAGGGAGTAATTATGTAAGTGTCTTTGAACTCTTAAGTTTGGCGTAATATACCCTTTCTGTGAATGAGGTGATTTTTCATTTCAGATATTTTACCTGTCAAAAAATAGTTATAAACTATGTCATAGTGTACTTTTATCTTTGGGTTGTGCCATCCCCATTCGGGGATAATTATGTAATAGTGACTTCATTAATAAAAAGTCGTACTGTCTTTTGGTTTAAATATACCCAACACAAGTAGAATACTTTCAGTCATTTCTTAGCCACAATGGGTGGCGAAAGCCATATCGTAACACTGACCTCTCTGGGTAATAGGGATATTTTCCCTGAAAATAATGCAGGTAACTTTACAAATAAGCTTCAGAATAGTATAAATTTAGATCATAATTTGGAGCATGAAGTAGCACTCATCAATATTCATTACCCCAATGAAATATATGGCCTCGTCAGTGGTGAAGTTGATTCCGGAATAGAAATAATTATTACAAAGGTACGGATATCCATAGGGGGTGAGCCTACTATTACGTCACGTACAGAGGAAACCTACAAGCCTAGATTAAGCATTCTATCCACTGATGCTGGCTATATGGTATCCAGTATAAATAAGACATAACATACGCTTTGAAGAACGTCCTACCGGTCGAATTTTATAAGGAAAATATACCCGCGACAGGTCTATTAGAATATGACTATCAAAGAGAGAGAGTTCTACTCAAGTTCACAAAGAGACAGGAAACAAGAGAGGGAATTTATCGAAAAGGTCCCATTCAGGCCGTAAAATTAAAATTTGGAAAAAGAATTGGAGCTACTTTGGGTTTTAATACAGACAAACCATATCAAATTTTTGAAACCACCGCAGGGGAACCCATGATTAAGACGCATAATCTGCTGGCACCTTTCCCTCCCTCCCCAACATCCGGGGTAGATTTTGTTCTTGTTTATTCAGATATTGTTGAAAGATCTTATTTCGGGGGTAAGAAAGTTAATATATTAGACAGCTTTAGTATGTGGGGTAGTAAAACGAGGGGGTATCATAATTACGTGTATTACCCCTTAGGGACAAAGGAATTGGATGCAATATCAATCCGCTTGACTGATCAAGAAGGACGAGCAATACACTTTCGTGAGGATAGTAGCACTATATGCATTCTTCATATTAGACCGAAACAGAAAACAATATAAAAGCAAGTACCCAAGCACTTGGGTTTATTCTGGAGCGGGGCATCATGAGGGTTACGTTTATCCCTCCCTCTCCCGAGGAGTTCAGTATCATATTTACTAGTGATCCCATAAAACTTCAACGAGGAGGGTCTCTAGGGGATATTGAGATATTTAGAGCCCCCAGGCGTTCGCAACAGGGTGGTGGAATTTTTAGCCTATTAGCTGGGCTGGCTAAAAGAGTCGCACCCTTTGTAGCAAAAGCCGTCTTACCATCGGCCCTAGAATTTGATCAAAATGTTATAGGTGATTTACAGCAGGGAACAAAAGATTTCAGGTCTAGTCTTAAACAAAGGGGGGTAGAAGCGCTAAAATCGACTGGGAGACGCATCGTTACTGGCCGGGGAAAGAAAAGGAAAAAAATTAAAAGAAATGGCAAGAGAAGAGTAAATAAAAAGAAAATCCATCGTAGGAATTTAGGATATAAAGACGTGTTTAGCGCGATGTAATTTAGTTCCAGTAAATAAGTGCGTGAGCAAAGACATTAACAATGGCATCTGCTGCTCCGAGAATTGCTGGTCATGTGGGGAATGAATTACCAACATCCCATTTTACCGCTGGCGTCGTAGACAGTTTTCCGAGACCCAACCGGATGAGGATAGTAGAGACATCAGTCACTGATCGACAGACGTCTTTTATTCTCCCTACTAATCTTACCTCGGGAGGAGCTATCACTGATCGCTATCTCGAATTTCGTATCAATGGCATAGAAGGAACTCTAATTGATTTAGCGAGTCTAGCTATAGAACTTCATTTAAAAGTCCCGGCCCCAGATGGAAGTGCGTTAGGTGATGCTACAGACGTTATCTTCGTCAATGCTTTGGGGAATACAATCTTTAAGTCAACCCAGGTTTATATCGGTGAAAGACTTGTAGAATCAAATCCCCATTTCAATTACTGGTCTTTTATAAAGTTATTAACTACTGCTAAATCCCACACTGTGAAAACAATTGGGCGTCTTGGTTATCTTTTCCAGGATTACAAGGGGACTTCCATTTCAAATGTACTTCCGCCTGATTATTTTACAAAATTGAACAAAATGGAAAAGGAGTGGGTGACTAAGGGAAAATGAGAAGGACTTCATATCATTCACCCGCTTATGCTCGATGTTGCCTCAGTAGATGAATATTTGATGGATAACATAGATGTTCGTATCAAGTTGGAATTAGCTCCGAATGCGTGGTTCATTAATTCCACTGCAACTATCGAGGAATTTAAATTTAATCTCCAAGAAGCTAGACTACACGTTGATAAAGTCATCCCAAGACCACCGGCTTTACTCGCACTCCATCGAGCACTTTCGAATCCTAATAGTTCCGTGGAAACTGTCTTTAATAAAACACTTTACAGGACGTACGCATTGGCTCCTAATCAGACTCAGGCAACGTTGGATTTACCTTTCAATAAGGTCATACCTGAAAAATTATACCTGGCCATTGTTAATATGGAGAGCTTTAATGGAGTATTGAATAGAAACCCTATTTATTTCGGACATAATAATTTAAGTCATATAGGAGTAACGCTAAATGGTTCCACTTTATACGACATAAGGTCACAATTCCCAGAAAATTATTCCCATCTTTACTACGAGACATTAAAATCTTTAGGGTTAACTTATGACCACCTTATTCATTTTGATTGTTACGATCGTGGACGGACTGTAATTGCTTTCAACTTCAAACCCGAAATTGCATTAATGGATACTCTGGAGGTAGAGAAAAATGGGGACTTGCGGATTAATTTAACGTTTGATCAGCAGATTAACGAAAATAGGCTTATTTTATTGTTTGGAGAAACCCAGGGAGTTATAACTATCGATCAAAACCGGAATGTATATTGCGACGTCAGGGCGTAAGACATGAAAGTTTTCCTAGGGATTCTTTCAGCATAAATACACAGCCTGTAATAAATGAACACCCATTAATGAATGGTTTCCTAAAAGAAGGTAAAAATATCCGCTGTTTTCATGAAGGATAATTTTACAGGGAGTTTTTCCTAATAATAACAAAACGTTGTTACAGGTATTTTAGAATAAGTGTGTGTGTGTGTGTGTGTGTGTGTGTGTGTTTAAGAGGGTAGGGGGTGTTGGGAGTCCACTGCCCCCCGCTTTCCATATCGTTATTTGGTGAAAATATATTAACGGGGAGGGGTAAAATGACCAAGTAGTCGTACCCCGGAAGTGGTATGGGTGAGGTGTAAGATGAATACCAGAGATATAGAATTTGCTTTGAGGAATAAACTCGGGAATGAGGCACACTTTTATGGATGCGTATCCAGTGACCATTTGGCTGGGTTCGAGATACCCTTGACGAGACCTAAGTCAATTATACTTATTACAAATACACTTGCTTCTCACCAACATCGTAAAGTGGGTCACTGGGTTGTTTTTATTATCCAGAAGTCCCCATTTCAAAACATCATCTTTTACGACCCTTTAGGTATGCGGCCTGAAGAACATTCGACGTATTTCACCGAATTTTTACGAAGACATTCCACCATGAAGTGCTTTGCCAATGTTATGCCAGTGCAAAATTACAATTCGTCTCTGTGCGCGTTTCATTGCTTATATTTCACCCACAGTGTAACTAAACGGGGTGTGTGGAGCCATTAGGAAACTGAGGGAACATTTATCACCATCCAATTTAAAGGAAAATGATGTCACTGTATTACTTTATTATCTTTTACATCTTAACAGTCGTCCATGTATGTATATCTGGCGTCACACCAAGCCAGAATTATCAATGGAGATTTGTGAGTTGCTAAAACGACGTAAATAAAGCCGATCCGCTTTAGTTATCTATTTTCAAAATATCCTGTATGGTTATTTTACTGAATGTTTCCTATTAATAAACTAATATTAAGTAGTATGTGTTTCTTTTATTATCCTCCCACGTATTTTGGTGTGTGCGTATGAACTCATCTTAGACCCTATCCCAAAATATTTTGCTTTTGTTTTATTATTATTATTATTATTATTATTATTATTATTATTATTATTATTATTATTATTATTATCAATAATAAACAAATATTAAGTACTATGTGTTTTATTACACCTTCTCTGTAGAGAGAGAGAGCTTGGCCTAAAGTTTAAGATTACACGTCTGGGGCAAGTTGGAACAGGTGCTTAGCCCTATCACGGCTTAGGCCTTTGACTCGGGTGTAGAGACTGTCTGGGCATGTTTTACCCTTATCATTACAAATAATTAATCATTACAAATAGCCCAGGTGGGACAACGTAATGGATGGTAAGATGACTCAGTATTACTGTATACAAAACCCCCAAGGAAAATACTCGTCCCTTTAAAAAAAGGGGTGAGAGTAACAATATCCCTCAAATGAAATTCGGGGGAATCAGTTTCCCGACCCCGATGAGTATGATTTCCAAATATTGTAGGGGTGTGTGGAGCCATTAGGAAACTGATGGAACATTTATCACCATCCAATTTAAAGGAAAATGATGGCCAGAATTATCAATGGAGATTTGTGAGTTGCTAAAACGACGTAAATAAAGCCGATCCGCTTTAGTTATCTAGGGGACAACGTAATGGGTGGTAAGATGACTCAGTATTACTGTAGACGAGCTCTCACTACGTTAACGGTAAGGCTTGGGACTGGTACTTAGGCCTACCTACGGGTGGAGAATGAAAGTTGAAGGGATGAACCTTTGACTCGGTGTAGAGGATGCCCCGCGTTTTACCCCTATCATCACAAATAATTAGGGATTACGCGCCAGGTGCGGGTGAGACAAGTGTAGGCCTATCAACAGGTAGCGAATGGGGGCCGCAGGTTAGCCCTTTGACTCGGCTGTAGAGAC
Source organism: Palaemon carinicauda (assembly GCF_036898095.1). Classification (NCBI taxonomy): domain Eukaryota; kingdom Metazoa; phylum Arthropoda; class Malacostraca; order Decapoda; family Palaemonidae; genus Palaemon; species Palaemon carinicauda. Next base: position 97,523,914 of record NC_090731.1, on the reverse strand, counting down.
TATCTGGGCATGTTTTACCCTTATCATTACAAATAATTAATCATTACAAATAGCCCAGGTGGGAACGCAGCTTCGGGTGGTAAGATGATTCAGTATTACTGTAGTCGCGCTCTCACTACGTTAATGACGAAAGTTAAACCCGTTTTTTAAAAACACCGTAAACCCGTTTTTTTTTTTTTTTAACACCAACAATGTTTTGTAAACAAAAACCCTTAAATAGTGTCACACTATCTTTAATACCACTATACTACGATTTCACCCTCAATATTTGTAAACAAATTCCCTTTAATAGTAGCACACTATGATTACGTTCTCAAGGCTTTCTAAACAGTGCCACAGTTCCTGGACACGTATAAACACGTACGTACGTCATTACGAAGAGTTGCTTGATAATAACAAATGGTTACGTCCTCAATGTTTTGTAAACAAATTCCCTTTAATAGTGACACACTACCGTACGGTCTTCAACTCAATGTTTGTAAACAAAAAACTTAAAATAATACTCTACTTCCGTAAACAATTTCCCTTTAATAGTTCCCGTACGTACGCCATTACGAACCCTACGACCTTCAACTCTATGTTTGTAAACAAAAATAATACACCACTTCCATCAACACCGACCTACTGTCGAAACGAACGTCCTTCAAAGCAATGTTTGTAAACAAAACTCTTTAAAAATACTACACTTCCGTCAACAGTAAGCCTCTGTGACCTTGGGTGAGTGTGTACGGCCATACCATCTTTTCCGGGTGAGGGTCACGAACGTCCTTCAAAGCAATGTTTGTAAACAAAACTCTTTAAAAATACTACACTTCCGTCAACAGTAAGCCTCTGTGACCTTGAGTGAGTGTGTACGGCCATACCCTCTTTTCAGGGTGATCGTCTACGGCCATACCCTCATTTCCGGGTGATCGTGTGTGGCCACCCCTTTCTGGGGGGTGATCGTGTGTGGCCAAAATAGTACTACTCATACTATATTTTTTCATGACCACTGACATAAGTGTGATGCCTCTGTAATTATTGCAATCAGTCGGATCTCCTTTTTTGTCATTTTTACCAACACTCCTAACTCCCATTCATCAGGTTTTTCCTCTTCATGTCTCATTCTATAAAATAATCTTGTAAGTATTCTGGGAGTCACTTCATTTTCGTCCAAAATCATCTCGGCAGTTATTCCATTGCATCCAGGGGCTTTCCATATCTTTGAGTTTTTTAATAATAACTTCAACTTCAAACACATTCATGGGCACTTCAATGTCTTCCTTAGCTTTATGTATGTCAATCAAATTATTCCCTTCATATCTCCCATTCATGACCTCACTAAAGTGTTCTATCTAACATTACCTTTCTTCATCTTCTGTTATTATAACAGATCCACATCTCATTTTGATGTGTATATGCTGGTTCTTTCTTTGCCCCAGTAGACATTTCATTAATAATTCTATGAGCAATTTTTACACCATAGTCAGTTCCTGAATTCGTAACTTTGTCAGCCTCATCTGATTTCCGGTCTTAATATTCTCTCCAGTCATTCCTGACTTTTCTTTTGAACTCTCTATCAATACAGGAATACTTAGCATGCTCTACCTTGTAATTTTCATCACTTCCTCGGAAATGTTCAACAATCAATTTTTGCCTCCTTTGCCTCTTTTTTTATAGTATCCAACAATCAATTTCTGCCTTTGTCTCTTTTTTAAAGTATCCCAAGTATCATTTGATATCCATGATTTTCTCCTTGTTATTGCATGTCCCAAAACTATGCTACCAATGGACTGATATTAGTTCTTAATTTCACACAATTTTAAGTCTCTTAAGACTGCAAATCGATTCCCACATTCAATAACAAATGTTTCTCTGTGCTCATCTTATAGAAGTTTAGTTATATCAAACCTAGGTATTCTATCTACACTTCTGTTGGGTGCTTTCAGTTTTAATTTCAGTGTGACAATGAGGAGCTGGTGATCACTGTCAATATCTACACCTCTAATATTTTTCAGTCCTCTGTCTCTCTTTATTAATGGCTATGTGATCTACTTGATTTTTGTTATTGCCTCATGGTACTGGAAAAGATTACCTCCAATAAGAAGATTATTGATTAAAAACTTGAAATGCCCTCCATTTTCATGTGCAACTTTGCCAAGCCCCTCAACACCCATCACATTCTCTATACCTTGATTAATCCTTCCAACTTTAGCATTGAAGTTGCCAATCAAAAATTTTATCTCTCAGGGATCTCATCTATTACACTCTGCAGTTCTTCATAGTATTCATCTTTCATTTCTTCAGGGGAATCATTTGCTTGTGTATAGCAAACTATAATACTCATGTTGCATTGCTTTGATTTAAACTTTACAAGTAACAGTTTACTATTTACAGCTCTCCATTCCATTAATACTTTTTCTGTTCTGTGTCATTATCATTCATACTCCTTTTCTTCCAACTCCAGCTGTTCTTCCTAAATATATATATATATATATATATATATATATATATATATATATATATATATATATATATATATATATATGTATATATATATATATATGTATATATATATATATGTATATATATATATATATATATATATATATATATATATATATATATTTTTTTTTTTTGGGGGGGGCTCGGCCATGTCGTCCTGATGGAAGGTTCCTTTAGGTAGCTTTCTAAGGGATATTTGCTACAGTGATACTTCCAGAGAATTAACCGTAGGTCTCCAGAATTCTAACTCCTGGTGCGAGTATCCTTAATATATCTTTAAGGATATCGCATAATATCAGGGGACATATTTTTTGATACGACACATAGCAATCTTCACCCTGAATAGATTTAACTCTTTGAGGGGGAAGAGTGGGGAACGAAGGGGAGCCGTTATCAAGGTTCCCGGTGGACCCCCTCCCTTTACTACTTTCGACTGTAGCATTTAAGCTAAGTGCGCTCTCACGTTTCTCTCGGTGTTCTTACGGTTTATCGGAACATTATCATGCAATCTCCAGCATCTTCATCCTCTGGAAAGTTGAGTATTTAATCTTTCCTGTGTATAATTTACAACTCCCTTCTCACAGTTGAATTAGCATAATTTAGATGTGTTAAGTGGAGCACAGCCATCCCCGGAGGTGGCCATTTTGAGACCGCTGTCACACGTCATAAATGCAATTATTTAGTTAGTAGTGTGACGCTCCCAGTATTTAGCTATAAAGAAACTTTTTAGCTAGTTAGGCAAAATTATACTAGTGAAGATTGCATATATATATAATATTTCCTCTTCCAAAATATAACGTTTCTTTCGTATACTGTACGATAGGACCTCGGTGGTATCACTTGTAGCCGCGGTCCCCACTCGAGTTAGGCTAGCCTAACCCATTTGGTATACATTAGTAATGTTAATCCCATTGTTTAGCCTCTTTTATCGTTCCTATTAATTCGGTTGGGGATATATATATCCCCTAGAATTATTGGTATAATTTGATACGTTTCTCTTTTAGAGAAAAGAGGATAAACCCTTCTTCCCCCCTGAGTGCTGCCATCCCAAGCGGCAACACTATCTTTCGTCATCACCATCGAGTAGTTAACTCTGGCTTGACTTGGATAGTTTTTTACCGTCGATCTTCTTTGCCGCCGAGTATCCCAGCTTCGAAGTATGACGGTAACTCAGGGTGTATTGTCTTATATCCGACAATGTTGCCGACAGGGGAATTCTTATTCCTCTGCTGCCCACGATGGCATCGGCACAGGAAGCCAGGCTTTCTTGGTTTACAGCCGAAAGTAGGCAGCATACTTGCCGTCGCCTTTCTCCCCTGCAAACTTTAAGACCCTTTTCTCTCCCCCCTCTGTCCTTTAGTGTCGGCCTAGCCGTCACAATATTCCTTTGGCCGGGTTGACTGAGTTGCCGGCCGGGTTCCTACAAGCGGAGGTTGGGTTACCGCCTCAACCAGCTCCCCCTTATGTCCTTCCTTTACGGAAACGAATGCCCCGGGGGGAAAGGCTGAGCCGGCCCTGACGGCTGCCGGGGAAACCCATTATACTGTTGAGAATTCTTCAGTCCTCTCTTGGACTGCCATCCACAAACCTTGCAACCGGCAGTACAGCCGGCAGCAAAAGTTGTGGCTGGATGGAAGCAAGAATCAAATGCATTCCTCCCCTTCCATTAGAACTCTCATTCTGGGAAGGAAGCAGTAGGCGGCAGTAGCCCTCCTACACTTCCAATTATTGTGCTAAACCATAATACGGAATCCTCCTTTCCATTCTTTCTCTCTCTATCAGTTAGTGCCGCCAGGCTCTAGCCTAACCCTGGTAGTATACCGGTAAAACTACAGTATATGACAATACAGTAGCCGGTATATCTGCAGTGTATAATAATACAGCAGTTAGAAAACTACAGTATACAGTGATGCAGTAGTACATGTAATTCTAACATATTCTGTGTATCCTTTCACAGTCTATTGTTGGGACCGTATAAAATGTTCAACACCCTGATGAATCCTTTGATCATCGGGACTCTATAAATCACCGTTCAGTATTGATATTCTGCAAGTGGAGGAGTTAGTGTAAATATTCATTGACTCCGGCTCTACGTACGGGAGTTATTCCACTCTATATTTTCCCTTATAGGGAAATTAAAATATTAATATTGACGGAGGTCACAGCAATTGCCTGGGAGAGGAAACACAGATATGTGTCTTTCCTATTTCCTTTCTAGCTTACTATCTTAAGCTATTAAATATAATAGTAAGTATGATATTTTCAATTTAAAATAAATTTTTGAATATACTTACCCGGTGGATATATATGTAGCTAACGTCTCCGATGGTCGACAGATTAAAAAAACTCGCGAGCGATCGCCGTGGTGGTTGCTGGGTGTGACCACTAGCGCCGACTGCCGGCCAGGTACCGCATATATTTCCCCAGGAATTCAGTTCTTCTCAGTCCGTAGGGTCTCTATTGGGGAGGAAAGGGGGCCCTTTAATTATATATATCCATCGGGTAAGTATATTAAAAAATTTATTTTAAATTGAAAATATAATTTTAAAATATTTAACTTAGCCGGTGGATATATATGTAGCTGATTTACACCCTTGGTGGAGGATAGAGACCAGTATCAAAACATTAAAGGAATATAAGCTCAAGAGTTTTTGACAATCATCCAAAAAACAAACTTAAGTATATGTACCTGATAAGGAAGCTGACTCTGATGATTACTCTGCTTCATTAGTCCGCTATCCTTATGAAGCCCAGCGTTCCACTCAGGGTGCTGAAAGACTTCTAGGAGCTGTTATATTTAGGGTGAACACCCCTATAACAGGACCTCATCAATACCCTTGATCTGGGTGCTCTCAAGAAACAAGTTTGACCACCCGCCAAATCAAAAGATTTCGGAAGACTTCTTAGTCTCCACGTACAACCCAAAAAATTAAAAGTTTCAAGATTAGAAAAAGGATATTGGAATTAAGGGAATATAGTGGTAGAACCTTCACCCACTACTGCACTCGCTGCTACGAGTGGTCCCAACGTGTAGCAGTCCTCATAAAGAGTCTGGACATTTTTTAAATGATGTGAAGCGAACACAGATTTACTCCTCCAAAAGGTTGCGTCCATAATGCTTCTAACGGATCTATTTTGTTTGAACGCTACGTAAGTTTCCACCACTCTAACTTCATGAGTTTTAACCTTAAGCAATTTCAGGTCATTATCACTTAAATGAGAGTGAGCCTCTCTAATTAAAAGTCTAATAAAATATGATAACACATTTTTCGACATAGGTAAGGAGGGCTTTTTAACTGAACACCATAAAGCCTCTGAATTATACCTTGCAGCGTTTTGGTTCTATTTAAATAAAATTTAAGAGCTCTTACAGAGCACAGGACTCATTCAATTTCGTTCCCAACAATTTCAGATAGACTGGGAAGTTCAAACAATTTAGGCCATGGACGAGAGGGTCGTTCATTTTTGGCTAAAAAACCAAGTTGAAGCGAGCATACTGCTTTATTAGATCAGAAGCCGATATTTTGCTGAAGGCATGTACTTCACTAACACTCTTGGCGGTAGCAAAGCTCACTAAAAAGAGAGTTTTGAGTGTAAGATCTTTGAGTGAGGTTGAATTCAAAGGCTCAAACCTTTCAGACATAAGGAACTTAAGGACCACGTCCAAATTCCAAGCAGGAGTAGTGATCTGACGCTCCTTGGAAGTCTCAAAAGACTTGAGAAGGTCTTGAAGATCTTTATTTTTAGACAGATCTAAATTTCTATGTCTAAAAACTGAAGCTAACATGCTTCTGTAGCCTTAGATGGTTGAAGCAGAAAGGATGCAATCATTTCTAAGATAAAGTAGAAAGTCTGCAATCTGTGCTACAGTGGTATTGGAAGAGGAAATAGAGGAGAACTTGCACCAGTCTCTAAATACCTCCCATTTAGATTGGTAGATCCTGATGGTAGAGGACCTTCTAGTCCTTGCGATCACTCTAGCTGACTCCTTCGAAAACCCTCGAGCTCTAGAGAGTCTTTCGATAGTCTGAAGGCAGTTAGACAAAGCGAGGGGAGACTTTGATGAAATCTTTTTACATGAGGTTGACGCAGGAGATCCATCCGTAACGGTAAACTTCTTGGAATGTCCACCAGCCATAGAAGTACCTCTATGAACCATTCTCTCGATGGCCAGAGGGGAGCAACCAACGTCAACCTGGTCCCTTCGTGAGAGGCGAACTTCTGAAGAACCTTGTTAGGATCTTGAATGGTGGGAAGGCATAGATGTCTAGGTGAGACCAGTCCAGCAGGAAAGCGTCTATGTGGGCTGTCTCTGGATCTGGAACTGGAGAGCAGTAAGTTGGGAGCCTCTTTGTCAGTGAAGACGCAAACAGATCTATGGTGGATTGACCCCATGTCATCCATAGCCTCTCGCACACATTCTTGTGTAACGTCCACTCCGTGGAGATGACTTGTCCTCTTCTGCTGAGGCAGTCCGCTAAGACATTCATTTCTCCTTGCACGAACCTCGTCAAAAGAGAGATGTTTCTTGCCTTTGACCTAATGAGGAGGTCCCTTGCGGTGACGAAAAGGGAGTGAGAGTGAGTCTCTCCTTGTTTTGAGATATACGCTAAGGTCGTGGTATTGTCTGCATTCACCTGTACCACCTAGTTCTGAACCAGACTCTCGAAACTCTTTAAAGCTAGATGGACTGCCAGAAGTTCCTTACAGTTTATATGGAGTTTCTTCTGATCTGTGGACCAAAGACCCGAGCATTCTAGATTATCCAGTGTCGCTCCCCAACCCAAATCCGATGCGTCTGAATACAACACATGGTTTGGGTTCTTGATCGCAAGAGAAAGACCTTCTCGAAGTCTGATGTCGCTGTCCCACCAAGTCAGACATGTCTTGACTGAGTTGGAGATTGGAATAGAGATCGTCTCTAAGCCCTTCCCCTTGTTCCAATGGTGGTTTAGGTGAAACTGGAGAGGGCGAAGGTTGAGTCTCCCCAGAGAGATATACTGCTCCAGCGATGAAAGAGTTCCCACGAGGCTCATCCAAACTCTTACTGAGCAACTGCTTTTCTCTTGCAAGTGACGGACTTTTAGCAGAGCTTGTTCCATTAATGTGGGAGACGGAAAAGCCCGAAAAACTCGACTCTGTATCTCCATCCCTAAATAAAGAATTGTCTGGGATGGAGTAAGTTGTGACTTTTATACGTTCACTAGGAGACCTAACTCCTTGGTTAGGCCTAATGTCCATTTGAGGTTCTCCAGACAGCGGTTCAATGACGACGCCCTGATTAACCAGTCGTCCAAATAAAGGGAGGCTCTGATCCCTGACACATGTAGAAAGCTTGCTACATTTCGCATGAACCTTGTAAAAACAAGAGGAGCAGGGCTGAGGCTGAAGCACAGTGCTCGGAATTGGTACACTACTTTTCCGTACACAAACCTCAGATATTGTTGAAAGTTTGGATGATTCGGGATGTGGAAGTATGCATCCTGAAGGTCGAGAGAGACCATCCAGTCGCCTTCCCTTACTGCTGCCAAAACATATTTGGTAGTCTCCATCGTGAACTTTATCTTTACACTGAACACATTGAGTGCACTTACATCTTAAATACTCCTGCAGTGAACGTGGCCGCCAGTTCATTGGAGCCATCCCTTATGGCCTTGTCCATGCCTGACATAATTTGTACAGCAATATCATTGTCCGCTGGAGAGACCTTCTTACTTAAGGCTCCCAGGGACCAATCCAAAAAATTAAATACTTCGAACGCTCGAAAAACTCCTTTCAGGAGATGGTCTAGCTCTGAAGAAGACCATAAAATCTTGGAGCGTCTCATGGCTAGACGACGAGGAGAGTCTACTAGGCTTGAGAAGTCTCCCTGGGCAGAGGCAGGTACTCCCAAGCCGAGAACTTCTCCTGTGTCATACCAGACGCTCGAGCGAGAAGCTAATTTAGAAGGAGGAAAAGCAAATGCAGACTTACCTAAACTTCTCCTGGATTCCAACCAGTCTCCCAGTAAGCGCATGGCTCTCTTGGAAGAACGAGAGAGAACTAACTTCGTATATGAAGGAGTCGAAGAAGTCATGCCAAGAGTAAACTCAGACGGCGGAGAACGTGGCGCATCTGTTACAAAATGAGTAGGAAAAATTTCCCTAAAAATATTCATATTTTTTTAAAATCAAGGGATTGTTGGACAACCCTAGGTTCCTCCTCTTCTGAATGAATCCCCAAAGGTAAATTAGTTGAAAGGGGGTCATCAACTTCTTCTTCAGAAGGCACATCATCTGATAAATCTTAAGTCTTGCGAGAAGGAGATTTATATTCAGAATGACGTGAAGGTAAAGCCTGACAGGCTACATCAACTTGTATATGATCAGAAGTTAAAGTTGGAGGGTCGATGTCACGTTGTGACTGCAGCGAATGTTGTTCTACTACACGTCTTAACTGAAGTGACTGACGTTCAACGTCACGTAGTAACAGCGGTGACTGCTGTTCGATGCCATACCGTGACTTCGGTGACTGACACTTGACGTCACGTCGTGTCTGCCGCTCAACGTCACGTCGTGTCTGCGGTGTCTGCAGCTCAACGTCACGTTGTGACTGCGGTGGTTGACGTTCAAAGTCTCGGCGGGACTGCAGTGACTGCTGATCAAAGTTACGACTCGACTTAACTGACTATCGATCAAAGTTACGTCGAGATTTATGCTCTGCATCTCGTTTAACAGCAAAACTGACACTAGGGGTAAAGTCAGCGTGACGTAACAAATCTCCTTCTGTGTGACGTAACAAATCTCGTTTAGAAGGTTGAAGACCCGAATCACGTTTTCCAGAACCGTGACGTACAGCAAGCAAAGGATCCTTTCGCACAGGAACAGGATCGTAAGCTTTCATTAAAGAAGAAAGCTTTAACTGCATATCTTGCAAAACACTTGACTTCGGATCAACCACACTCGGAATAGATCGTGACGTCGGTAACGTCTGTACATGAACGTCCTCGCTATGAACGGGACTTTCATAACAAACGTCACGTCTGGAACGACCAAAAAGCAAAACGGGATCGCGACTTTCAGAATAGGCCTCCGGGGCCACAAAACTAGACGATAAAAGAGATCGCTTAATAGGAGAGTTATCCTCCGATGAGGGAATACGGTCTGGGCTGTCCCAATGACTACAGCCAGGACATTGATCTTGTTCTGAAGGAACTAATTTACGTTTCAACGGTCTCGAAACCTTACGCCAAGATTTAAGAAACGAGTCATCGGAAGACGAGGAGAATTTAGTCTCTCCTGTCTTATGGTAAGGACGTGCTTGAGGAGCAACGTCTGATACCTTTGAGGGAACGTCTGTTCGTTGATTAAAGCCTCTCGCTCCCTTTGGTCTTGTGACATTCCTTCTCCCAGGGGTTGGGGAGCTTGAAAGAGGTCTCGGACTAGGTAAGCGACAAGCACGAACAGACGAACCCTCCGCAACAGTGAACATGTTTTTCGCACTTCACTGACACTCGCATTTTTTAATAATTTCACATGAGACATGAATAAAGCTGATTTCTATCTGAAGCAAGCAATTCTCCCTTAAATCAAAAGGTTAGAATTGCGAAATATGTCGTACAATGTAAGTTCATTAGTACATAATATATCACACATGCAAAAATTAATAAACATATATATAATAAAATGGAAATATATAAAGTTAAAAATGATCAGTGACTTGGGAGGGGACTAAAAAACTAGACCGCTAAAGACTACGTTTTCTATCTCTCACTGTACAGTGCCTTGGGATGAGAACAAAAACTAGAACGTGAATGACTACGTTTTATCCCCCCCCCCTCTCTCTCTCTCTCTCTCTCTCTCTCTCTCTCTCTCTCTCTCTCTCTCTCTCTCTCTCTCTCTGTACAGAGACTTGGAACGAGAGTAAATAACTGAATCGAGAAGAACAACGATACTCACTCCCAAACTCCTTGTATAAAGACTTGGGACGAGAACAAAGATTTGGATCGTTCTCTCTCTCTCTTCAATGACACACGGTTCTTGTCACGAGAGTATTGGCTCATTTACTCTTCGTCATTAAAAGGTTATTTGACTAAAGAAAAATACTAAAAGGACTAAGAAATGCAAAATAACATGTTCCTTTTAAAAAGTATTTAAAAAAAAAAAAACTTCAGTTTGTAAGAAGAATAAACTAAACGTCAAAATCGATTAACTCTTCTGCAAAGTGACACCGTGATTCTCTTTCTATCGTAACGATAGAGAGCAAACTGCGTAGCATAAATAAACTTAACGCTAGTTCATCTTTGAAAACAGAACGAAGACTATTCAAAGAATAAATTTTAAAAGACAAAAAATCACTTAAAATATTTTCTAAAAATATTAATCCCATCAATCTATAAAAATATGAAATATAAAAGTTGAATGGGCTCAACGTTGCTTAACTTCGTTTTCAAAGTCAGTACCGCCTACAAAGGATAGGCATAGGTCGCTTATAAAATATAAAATTACTAAAAACTGAAAGCCTTTAACACATTTCCATACACTGGAGGAAGTGTCGGCCATCTTCTCTCTCTCTCTATGGAAAATCCAGAGAGAGATTAAAAAAAAAAGGGTAAAAATTTTTCTCTCCTTTCAAAAAGAGTTTCTATTGAAGATCTTATTGTTTGAGAATAATCCAACACGGCGAAAGCCATAAAACCATGAAAAAAGTACTTCACCAATTAGTTGAAAACTTTGATGTTAAGCGCGAGCGGAACCAATGTTGTCATTTCAACCGACAGAGAAGAACTGAATTCCTGGGGAAATATATGCGGTACCTGGCCGGCAGTCGGCACTAGTGGTCACACCCAGCAACCACCACGGCGATCGCTCGCGAGTTTTTTTAATCTGTCGACCGTCGGAGACGTTAGCTACATATATATCCACCGGCTAAGTTGAATATTTAAAAATTACTATTTTAAATATGCATTTATATCAATGATATAAACCTTTCTTTCCTTACAGGAGGAGCCAAGAGTGAAGTGTGCAGTCGTGTTCTGCAACCACAAGAGTAAGGATTTTTGTGGGCATACGATGTGCAGGTCTCATGACCCCTGCTGCCTCGTATCTGGATCCCTGAGGTACTGGAATCCGAAGGGTTGCTCCATCTGCTCAGCCTTGATGACCGAAGGATTTGGAGAATATATCCCTGACACTACAGAGTCAAGGGATACAGCCAGAGAAACTCTTCGGAGGTGGGTAAGAGGGTTCCAGAAGGACTCTCCGGGACCTTACCTACCTAATGAAGATTTGAGGTGCCTTCTATTCCCTAAGGCCCAATCTAGCACAGTTGTGCCCCAGGTACAGGTCAAGCCTCTTTTCATCCAACTGACAGTGGACGCAGACATTAATAAGGCACTGGAAGGCATGGACATCCACCAGGAACGGATGTCGGAGGTGTCTACTGACACCGAAAAGGAACTTCTACAAGAAGACCCTGAAGAAGATGTGGTTCAACCACCTATGGGGGAAGATGGATCCGTGTCGACGGAACTGAGGACCCTCAGTTTTCCGTGACGGCATATCAACCTGTGCCATCAACCTCTTCAGCCCCAACTCCCCATCCGGATGTGCTGACTGGCAGGAGCGAAGCGCTCCTAGAGTCGATTCAGCAGATGATGTCAGTGTTCTGGAAGGAACAGCAGGAGATTAGGCAAGATCTCAAAAAGACGAAGATAGAGGTAAGAGAAGGGAAACGCTCTGGCGTTTCCAGAGGCTTTGCTAAGCCTCTTAGAGTTTCTGACTTAACTCACTGCTCCGAAACCAACCCCTTGAGGTACACGGAGTGCATGCCCATGATGAATGGGAAGCTCTATAAATCCGAGAAGTTGGGGCCAAACCCCTTGAAGATCTCCAATTCTGGCCTAGCTTTTCGGCATACCCAGATTGTTACGTGAGACTGCAGGATGAACCAGCATCCCATGAGGAGATGGAACCGAAGGAAGTCATTGTCTTTGAGCATGATAGGGCACAGGCTATCCTGTCCAAGACCCTAAAGGGAGCTGGATGTATCAACTCCAAAGTCTCAGCATTGAGCAAGAGGCATCCTACCTTCATTGCTCCTTCCTCCAGAGCTCTCCCCTTCTCGGTAAAAGCCCTTGACTGTGTCATGAGAGCAGTCGCTACAGGCAAACCATGCCCAGTGCTAGAGGAATGTAAACCATTATCTCTAGCCATGCCTACCTGCGAGGATAAGTGGAACGAAGTTCATCTAACCTTCTCCATCTCTAAGCTGGATCTGGAGATAGCAGGTCAGCAGTTCAATGAGAACCTTCCACAGCTACCGGAGCATCTTTTGAGAAGGGAACAGGAGACAAAAGAGAGACTAGCTGCTTCTTTGTCTCTTCAGAACTGCCTGGAAATGTGTGCAGGCCTTACCAACGCCCCAGACATGTACATGGTCTTAGCCAAGTCTCACATGGGTACCCTTGTGAAGGACTTGTATGCCTTCGTCAGGTCCAGGAGGGCCTGTAGAGAGCATGTGTTTGCCGCAGCTAATCACTTAGCGTATCTGGGGCAAGGACCTCTTCCCTCAACATGTGGTTCGGGAGGTTATCGCCAAAGCCGCCCTGGAGAATAGGAACCTTCTCCAAAAGTGGAGCATGTCTTTCAAGAGGAAATCATCCTCAGACAATGGTCCCCAACATAATAACAGGAAGACAAAGAAACCACGTAGACCTGCACAACTTCCAACCGTGACCATGGCCACAGTGCCTCAAATGGTAGCTCAGCCACAAACCACCTTCCAGATGGTACCCTAACAGCTAATAGCTCAATCGCCTGCATTTAATCCAGGCTTTGAGAGGCACACAACTAACTTTCGACCCCAAAAAGGTAGAGGCTCAAAAAGAGGTTCCTCAAGAAACCCCTCAAGGGGTAGAGGAGGACGCGGTCACGGAAATAAATCCTCAGGAACATCTCAGCAATGAGAGACTCCAGGTAGGAGGGAGACTCTTCCACTTTCGGGATCGTTGGACCTTCGATCCCGGGGCCCACAGCCTAATCAAGAATGGACTCGGTTGGAAATGGAACAAAATTCTACCCCCTTTTCCTCAATTCTTCTTACACTCCATCCCCTTATGGGAAGAATATACCTCAGAACTCTTGAACAAAAAGGTAATAAGGAAAGCGAAGTCCATCAAATTCCAGGGAAGGCTGTTTTGTGTTCCCAAGAAGGACTCGGACAAACTCAGAGGCATTCTAGACTTGTCTCCACTCAACAAGTTCATCGAGAACAACAAGTCCCGGATGCTTACCTTACAACTCATAAGGACCCTTCTACCAAAAGGGACGTATACAGTCTCAATAGACCTGGCAGATGCTTACTGGCACCTACCAGTCAGCCATCCCCTCTCCTCCTACCTAGGATTCAGGCTACAGAAGACGAATTATGTCTTCACAGCCATGCCTTTTGGGCTAAACATAGCCCCAAAGATATTCACAAAACTTGCGGATACAATCGTCCAACAACTACTCTTAGAAGGAATTCAGGTAGTACATACCTGGACGATTGGCTGGTGTGGGCAGCATCCAAGACGGCTTGTCCACAACTAGCCAGAAAGGTGATCCAGTTCCTGGAGCATCTAGGCTTCAAGATCAACCACAAGAAGTCTCACCTTTCTCCAGCTCAGGAGTTTCAATGGTTATGAATCCATTGGAACTTACAGTCACACCGTCTCTCCATTCCACTGAAGAAGAGGAGAGAAATAGTGGGATCTGTCCAGAGACTACTGAAACTCAAGAAGATTTCAAGATGCCAACAGGAAAGAGCATTGGGTTCTCTCCAGTTTGCAGCAGTGATAGACCCAGTGCTAAAAGCACAGTTAAACAATGCGTCAGGAGTCTGGAGAAGATACGCATCAAACGCTCGAAGAGATCAACAAAGGTTGACACCGACCTGATTGCGCACGCTACTAAGGCCGTGGTCAACAGCCAAGAGCCTAACACGAACAATTCCCTTACAACCACCTCACCCATCAGTGGTAACACACAGATGCCTCCCAGGAAGGATGGGGAGGCCATTCCCAACAAAGGAAAGTGCAGGGGAATTGGTCGCACCAGTTCAAAACCTTTCACATCAACATATGGGAGGCTATGGCAGTCTTCCTAACGTCGAAGAGACTATTCCCTCACAGATCAGTCCACATCAGACAGGTCTTGGACAATGAGGTGATAGTAAGATGTCTGAACGGACAAGGCTCGACATCACCTCTCATCAATCATGTGATGCTAGCCATCTTCTGCCTGGCAAAGAAGAGAAGATGGCACTTATCAGCAGTTCACCTGTGAGGGTTCCGCAATGTGACGGCGGATGCTCTATCCAGGTGAAAACCGATAGAGACAAAATGGTCCCTAGACACAGACTCATTCCCCTTCATCTTGGAAAAAGTCCCAGAACTGCAGATTGACCTCTTCGCAACGAGCGACAACAAGAAACTACCTCGATATGTAGCCCCTTACAAGGACCCTCAAGCAGAAGCGACAGACACCATGTCTCTCGATAGGAACAGATGGAATCAAATCTATCTGTTCCCACCAACCAATCTCCTGCTGAAGGTTCTCAACAAGCTAAGATCCTTCAGAGGAACAGCAGCAGTAGTGGCCCCCAAATGGCCCAGAAGCAATTGGTTCCCTCTAGTTCTAGAATTGAAACTGAAGCATTTTCCTCTGCCAAACCCAGTATTATCCCAACTGGTTCAGAAGTCGACTGTCTACGCTTCATCCTCGAGAACCAACAACCTACATCTTATGATTTCTCGCCCTAGCAGCAAATAAAAGGTTTGGGATCTCAAAAGACAAGATTGACTTTATAGAAGAATACAAGTCAAGTTCAACTAGGAGACAATATGAATCATCTTGGAAGAAGTGGGTTTCCTTCGTGAAAGCAAGGAAACCAACAGAAATATCAATAGATTTCTGTGTTTCCTTCTTCATCCACCTACACGAACAAGACCTGGCTTCCACCACAATAACTGCGTGTAAGTCGGCTTTGACTAGACCTCTTCTTTATGCCTTTCAGGTGGACCTTTCAGGTGAAATCTTCAATAAGATACCGAAAGCATGCACTAGACTCAAACCAGCAACCCCTCCAAAGCCCATATCGTGGTCATTGGACAAAGTCTTGCACTACGCTTCGAATATGAACAATGAGAACTGCAGCCTAAAGAATCTAATACAGAAAGTGATATTTCTGTTTGCTACAGCCTCAGGGGCTAGAGTTAGTGAAATAGTGACCTTATCCAGGAATGAAGGCCATATTCAGTTCACAGAAGCGGGAGAACTGAACCTTTTCCCTGATCCTACCTTTCTCGCCAAAAATGAGCTGCCCACCAATAGGTGGGGTCCTTGGAGAATCTACCCTCTGAAGGACGATGTCTCTCTATGTCCAGTAGAGTGTCTTAAGGTCTATCTTCGAAGAACTTCAGACTTCAAGGAGGGACAGCTCTTCTGAGGTGAAACCTCAGGATCAAACCTATCCCTAAAACAACTGAGGGCGAAACTCACCTACTTTATTCGCAGAGCGGATCCTGACAGTACACCCGCAGGTCACGATCCAAGAAAAGTTGCTTCTTCGTTGAACTTCTTTCAACGTATGGACTTTGATAGGCTCCACTCATATATGGGATGGAAATCATCCAGAGTCTTCTATAAACATTATGCGAAGCAAGTGCACGAGATAAAACACTTTGTGGTGGCGGCAGATAGTGTTATAAAACCTGTCGTCTAGTGCTGCGATAAACAGTGGACTGTTTTGGGACTCAACAGTGTATCGGGTGAATAGGTGTTAGCACCCTTGTGTGTAATACCTTCTAGTAAAAATCACTATGGGGATTTATGGACTGTTCTATATAGGTGCAGAATCTAACCAACAACACCAGTGCCGTGTGAACATTTGTACACAGTGTTGAAGCATATCCAACATCTAAGTGAAACTAAAATTAACTTCACATTATTGAGTGGCATTTTAACAAATGAATCAATATATGTATATTCTTCCCTTACAGGTTAAATATATATATATATATATATATATATATATATATATATATATATATATATATATATATATATATATATATATATATATATAACCAGGATGTTCATATATGCAGGCTAGATTTCTTCTCACGATACACTATTATCATTTTGTATCTGCGTCTTCTTTTATCCTCAGAAACAAAATAAAAGATTCCAGAGCCTTTCTATTTTTCCTTAAATAGATACCTTGTTAGTATGATTTCCAAAGAACAACCAGGTAATCTCGAAAGACGTTTCCCTCGTGGTCCTATAGAAATGCAAACTTTGAATCCTTATAGTCGAAGTCGATAATTTCCCTGCGGGGGCAGGAAGCCCTAAGTTATTTCCAAACTTAGTGGATATGACAAATAACGGTAATGTCATATACATAGGTCCAGGAGACCATATAAGGAACTCATTCAAAGTAAAGGCACTACAAACCCACAGATATAGTACTTTCAAGTTAATTCTCTGGTAAGCTTCCATCAGGACGACATGGCCGAGCCCAAAAAACGGATTTTGAGCAAAGCGAAAAATCTATTTTTGGGTGAGATTGCCATGTCGTCCTGATGGACCCACCCTCTTTCAAAAAAAAAAAAAAAAAAAAAAAAAAGGAATGAATGAAATGACCCCACCCGAAATTATTTTATCAGCGGCTATTCCTGCTTAAATGCAACAAGGAATGAAGGGTCGTAGTAGTACAGGGAGGGCGTCCACCGGGTACCTCGATAACGGCTCCCCTTCGTTCGCCACTCTTCCCCCTCGAAGAGTTAAATCTATTCAAGGTGAAGATTGCTGCGTCGTATCAAAAAATACGTGCCCTGATATTATGTGATATCCTTAAAGATATATTAAGGATACTCGCGCCAGAAGTTAGAATTCTGGAGACCTACAGTTAATTCCCTGGGAGTATCACTGTAGCAAATATCCCTTAGAAAGCTACCTAAAGGAACCTTCCATCAGGACGACATGGCTATCTCACCCAAAAATAGATTTTTTGCTTTGCTCAAAATCCTATATATATATATATATATATATATATATATATATATATATATATATATATATATATATATATATATATATATATATATATATATATATATATATATATATATGTATATATATATATATATATATATATATATATATATATATATATATATATATATATATATATATATATATATATATATATATATATATATATATATATATATATATATGTATATATTTACAGTGGAACCTCTTCGTGTGATTGCATTTACATACAATTGTTCCAACATCCAAAGTAAAATTCGACCAAATTTTCGTCTCGACACACGAAGTCATGCTCCAACATCCGATGTAGATCTTGTTTACACCTGTAGACGGCAGCACGTCGGAGGGACGCCATTGAGCGTCGAGTCGGTCAGTTATCTATTCTCGTGCGCATCATGTGGTTGTCCTCTGTTCCGTCTTTTATTAACAGTGCTTATCTTCCTTTTCTCACGTTTCATTTTTGATTTTACGTATAATAATGGGTCCTAACAAGTTTAGTTTCGATACAGGTATTAGTATTGGTGAGAAAAGGAAGAAGGCAATGCTTTCATTAGAATTGAAGCAAGAAATTATAGAAAAACATGAGCGCGGTGTGCGTGTGAGTTATCTGGCTAAACAATATGGCCGGAATATGACTATGATCTCGATGATCATCAAGCAGAAGGAAGCCATTTAAGCAGTGAAACCATCGAAGGGGATCAAAGTGAAGCAAAGAAAACTAAGATTGAATTGAAGAGAAAGTGATGAAAATTAAAAATCAAAAAGAAAAAAATGTAAAAAAAAATATAAAATATATATAAAAAAAAAAAATAAGCTAAGTTAGGCTAAAGTTCACGTAGTGTAAGTAAGAGTAAGTTACGATACGTTATCGCAGCCACCATCTCTACCTCCTCGCCGACCGTCCGTCTCCTCCTTATTGGTCTGTCTGTTAAGGTAATGACAATAAAAACCCCTTTTTATTTATTATTTCTTTATAATTTTTCCTTTTCACATCTCTCTTATATAATTCAATTGTATTATTGTTATGTGTAATTATGTGATGGCCTAGCCGTCACAACATCTATGGCCGGTATTCTACAATCTCCCCGCTTGCCGGCGGATTGCGATGCCGGCCGGGCTCCTACAAAGGCGGCTTGATTGCCGCTTTGACCTTCCTGTGAAGAATTTTCTTCACTCTTCTTCTTTCAATCGTATTTCTAACTCTCTTCTACTAATACTATAGTTACCCCTTAAACGTTCTCTCCTACATCAAGTTTTCTTTATCAAAACATTGGGAGGACTATTCTAAACTAAATCAAATAAACGTGTTGACAGCACTGAGTGTATACCATGCTCGTGACGTCACGGCGTAGATACGCACAAAACATAGGGCCTTAGTAGCCCCGGCGTATGTTGGTTCTTTCCTTAACTACATGGGTCGAGATTAAATTCCTAAACTGAATTTTGATATAAATTTCAATACTGCTGAATTAATGCATCTTTTATTTCTCAGTACCAGTTAAGGTTTGTTAATTTTAAGATGTATGCCCATCGCACCAGCCCATTGCTAATTAATCATTTAATCTATTAATTTTTAGCAAGCCAGAATAGGTAGGGTTATTGTAAATATAAACTCCCTTAGAGCAGCAAGTTTTCTCTAAAGTATTTAGTACAAAATCCTGCCTCCTCTGCACTCCTTGCAACAATATGTTGCCCCGTCCTGAAGTCCCGATATGGCACCCCCAATGGATTACCGCGCGCATCATGCTCCTCACCTGTCTGGAAAGGTGAAGATAGGTAATCTCCCTCGACCCTAGTGACGGGCCCATTCGATCAGAAGCCGCCCTGACCGACTGACCTGCCTGGTCAGTGAACCCGTGCATCTCTGGCTCACCCCCACCCCTCTCTCCCAAAACTCGACTCACAAAAGAGTGCTGCTGGTCGGAGAGATTGAGAAGAGGAGGAGCCTGGTATACCATAGTTGCAGCCAACGTGAGAATTTTTGGGGTGAGCCAGGCAAGAGTGCAAAGTGCAACCAGGTCAACAGCTATCACGGGCATAGGACTAATCTTCAAAGGAGTGCAGGTACTACATCAATGGCCATAGTTATTCCCCCATTTTTTAGCTTAGACTAATTTTAACTTGATAGGGAAACTGGCTAATTACATATTCGGACTGTGTGCGGTGGGATTGTGTGTAAATATTTTTTCGATATTAATTCTTGTTTTGAGACTAGCACAGTCTCTGGGTCACATGGGCCACGTGTCCGACCCCATTTTTTTATTATTGCAGACCACGTGTCTAATCAATCATTTTTATTATTTTGAATTGCTTTTAATTTGCATTCCTTTTATGATTCCATTTTTGTGTTGTTAAGATGTCCATTTATTTTAATGTAAATTTGTGAATAAATCAATATTAGGTTAATTAAACCTCTTTCGTATTTTTGCTCCCTCATTTATTTTAATGTGTAAATTGAATAGTTGATCACGGGACAGAATACCCAATATTTGAAGAGTAAACCTAAGTAAGTCTATAGGTGGTAACAGCGAGGAACTTTGTATTTAATATATCTGCTTCGAAGGTAAAGATCCTTATCTTTAAACTTTTAAACTACTTTACATCACTGCTCCCATTTTTTATTTTGTCTAATTACATTAACGTAAAATACCTGTCTAGCATCTCGCTAGGGTAGCTGGGACGGAGTCGGAACAGAGCCTAAGAGTGAGATGACTATAGACCTGACAAAGCTAGAGTAGGCCATAAATTACCTTAATTTCACGTGTGGAGTTCTCCGGCCTCTGGACAGTAAATTTCCCCCTTTTGTATTTAAGAGTGAAGGTTAGTGAACTGTGGTAGTAAAGTCATTAACAGGGTGTTTGTGCTAGAGAGTAAGTGCTCATTTTCCTCCCCTGTTGATCTTTGAGTAACGACCATTAGGGAGACTTTCCCGGACTAAGTTCCCACTCAGAACATAAAAATTCTCCACACTTCCCCCTAACGGAAGCAAGGCTCTGGGAAAGGTTGTGCCGACCATGATGGTTGCCAGTGGGAGATCCTTATAACTTTGAGTATTCTTCAGTCCTCTCTTGGACTGCCATCCACAAACCCTGGAACCGGCAGAGCATCCGCAACAGATACTGTGGATGGATGGAAGCTAGAATTATCACATTCTCCCCCTTCCATTTGAATCCTCATTCTGGAAGAAGGCAGTAGAGACAGTAGTCCCTACAACCCTAATTATTGTACTAAACTATAATAATACGGTAGCCCTTCTCTCCATGCTTTCTCTCCCTCTGTCGGCTGGTGCCGTCAGGTACTAGCCTAGCCGGTAGCATGCCGGCAGAACTACAGTATAAGATTATACAGTAGCCAGTATTTCTGCAGTATAGTAAATACAGCAGTTAGAAGACTATAGTATATAATAAACAGTAGTATGTTTTCCAACATATTCTGTGTATCCTTTCACAGTCCATTGTTGAGACCGCTAAATAATGTTGAAGTGAAGTATTCCTTCAATATCCTGGTGAGTCCTAGGTCATCAGAACATAATATCTTTACCCTACAATATCAATATTCCAATTGTGGGAGGGTTAGTGCTAATATACACTAACTTCGGCTCTATATTCTAGAGCTCTTCCACCCTAGATTTCCCTAATAAGGAAATTTTATAATATTAATATTGAGGGAGGTCACAACAATTGCTTGGACAGGAAACATAGATATGTGTCTTTCCTATTTATTTTCTAGCTTACTATCCTAAGCTATAATGATGATAGTAAGTGCTATTTTTAATGCATGAGATTAATTTATCAGTGTGATATATTACCCCATACTCATTTCACCTTTTTCTTTCCTTACAGGAGGAGTCCAAGGTGAAGTGTGCAGTTACGTACTGCAACCACAAGAGTAAGAACTTTTGTGGCCACAACATGTGCAGGTCTCATGACCTCTGCTCCATCGCAACTGAAACCCTGAGATAATGGGACCCCAAGGTTGCACCGTCTGCTCGGCCTTGATGACCGAGGATTTCGGCGATCCCAAGACGACGGAGTCTAGGGATACTGCGAGGGAAACGCCTCGGAAGTGGATATGAGGGTTCTAGAGGAACTCTCCGGGACCGTACCTACCAAGTGACTCAATTAGAAGCCTGCTGTTCCCTAAGGCGACATCTGATGCTGTCGTGCCTCAGGCACGACCTGAGCCTCCCTGCATACAACTAGCAATAGAGGCCGACATCAACGAGGCTCTACAAGGCATGACATCTATCAGGAAAGGATGTCAGAAGTGTCCTCGGAAACTGAAAAGGATCTCCTTCAAGAAGACCCTGAAGAACAGGTGGCCCAACCACCTGAGGAGGAAGAAGATCTCGAATCGCCAGAAGTGGAAGACCCTCTACTGTCTGTGTCGGCATTTCAGCCTGTGCCGTCAACTTCTTCGGCTCCAACCCCTCAACCAGACCCGCTGTTCCCAACGGGCCAAGCGCTTATGGCTCAGATCCGGCAGCTGGTGGATAATCTTCGCAAGGAACAGCTTGATATGAGGAAGGAATTCAGGGAAGCAAGCCGCGTAACTGCTTCTTGTGGATCCTACAAGCGGCCCAAAGTTTCTGACCTGCCACCATGCTCCGAAACCAATCCCTGGAGGTATGCAGAGTTCATGCCCATGATGAATGGGAAACTCTACATCTCTGAGAAGAAGGGGGCCATCCCCCTCGACGATATCCAGTTCTGGCCAAACCTTTCAGCTTACCCGGAGTGTTTCATCAGGCTGAAGAATGAACCGGCGTCTAAGGAAAAGACGGAACCTAAGGAGGTCATGGTCTTTGACCACGACAAGGCACAGGCTCTCTTGACGAGTAGCCTGAAGAAGGCAGGTTATACAAACTCTAAAGTTTCTGCATTGAGCAAGAAGCACCCTACTTTCCTTGCTCCTTCATCCATAGCTTTCCCCTTCACGTCGAAAGTTGTCCACTGTGTGCTAAAGGCAGTTGATGCAGGCAAACCATGTCCTACGCTAGAGGAGCATAGGCCATTGTCTCTAGCCTTGCCCACGGGCGAGAAGGATTGGAACAAGGTCCATCTAACCTTCTCGGTCGCAAAGCTCGACGCAGACATTGCAGGACAGCAGTTCAATGAGAACCTCCCGAAGCTGTCGGACTTTCTCCTGAGAAGAGAACAGGAGACAAAAGAGAGACTAGCAGCCTCTCTGTCCCTCCAAAACTGCATGGAGATGTTTGCAGGCATTGCAAGCACCCCAGACATGTATACAGTCCTAGCCAAGATGCACATGGCTACATTGGTCAAGGACTTGTACGCTTTTGTGAAGGCCAGGAGGGCCTGCAGAGAGTTTGTGTTTGCCAATGCAACGGTCAAACACAAGCCCAGGTAGTTGATCACTTCCTGTATCTGGGGCAAGGACCTCTTCCCAAAGGAAGCAGTCCAAGAGGTAGTCGCCAAAGCCGTCACAGAGAATAGGAACCTTCTCCAAAAGTGGGGCATGTCTGCTAAGAGAAAATCTTCCTCTGATGCTGGTCCCCAACCTAAGAGGAAGACGAAGAAGCCAAGACTGCCTCCCCAACCTGTGCAACATCCTACAGTAACCATGACCACGGTGCCCCAAATGGTTGCTCAGCTGCAAACCACTTTCCAGATGGTGCCTCAACAGCTGGTAACCCAGTCACCAGCCTTTAACCCAAGTTTTGAGAGGTACACCACTACCTTTCACCCGAAAGGTAGAGGGTCTAGACGAGGCTCCTCAAGAAACCCCCCAAGAGGAAGAGGAGGACGTGGTCAGGGTAGCAAACCCTCTGGATCATCCAAGCAATGAGATGCTCCAGGTAAGAGGAAGACTTCTCCACTTTCAGGATTGTTGGACCTTCGATCCCTGGGCCCAAAGCCTAATCAAGAATGGACTAGGATGGAAATGGAACAGATATCCACCTTCATTTCCTCAATTCTTCCAACACTCCACCCCCTTATTGGAAGAATATACCTTAGAGCTCTTGAACAAAAAGGTTATAAGGAAAGCAAAGTCCATCAAATTCCAGGGAAGGCTGTTTAATGTTCCCAAGAAGGACTCAGACAAACTCAGAGTCATACTAGACTTGTCTCCACTCAAAAAGTTCATCGGGAACAACAAGTTCCGGATGTTAACCTTACAACACATAAGGACCCTGTTACCAAAAGGGGCGTACAAAGACTCAATAGACCTGGCAGATGCTTACTGGCACCTTCCAGTCAGCCGCCCCCTCTCCTCCTACCTAGGATTCAAGCTACAGAAGACAAAGTATGCCTTCAGGCCATGCCCTTTGGACTAAACATAGCCCCAAGGATTTTCACAAAACTTGCGGACACAGTTGTACAACAGCTACGCCCAGAAGGCGTTCAGGTAGCAGCATACCTGGACGACTGGCTGGTGTGGGCAGCATCCAAGACTGCTTGTTGGCAGGCAGCCACAAAGTTATCCAGTTCCTGGAACATCTGGGCTTCAAGATCAACTACAAGAAGTATCGCCTCTCTCCAGCTCAAGAGTTTCAATGGCTGGGAATCCATTGGAACTCTCAGTCACACCGCCTCTCCATTCCATCAAAGAAGAGGAGAGAGATCGCAAGTTCTGTCAAGAGACTACTGAAATCCAACAGGATTTCAAGACGCCAACAGGAAAGAGTACTTGGCTCTCTCCAGTTCGCAGCAGTAACAGACCCAGTGCTAAGAGCACAGCTAAAGGATGCGTCAGGAGTCTGGAGAAGATATGTATCAAACGCTCAAAGAGATCAACAGAGACCGACACCGACCTTACTGCGATTGCTTCTGAGGCCGTGGTCGAAGGTCAAGAGCCTAGCAAGGACTATTCCCTTACAACCACCTCAACCATCGGTAGTCATCCACACCGATGCCTCAATGGAAGGATGGGGAGGTCATTCCCATCAAAGGAAAGTTCAAGGGACCTGGTCGTCCCTGTTCAAGACCTTTCACATCAACATTCTGGAGGCCATGGCAGTCCTCTTGACGTTGAAAAAGCTATCCCCTCACAGATCAGCCCACTTCAAGTTGGTCTTGGACAGCGAAGTGATAGTGAGATGTCTGAACTGACAAGGCTCGAGATCGCCCTACATCAACCACTTGATGTTGGCCATCTTTCGCTTGGCAAGAAAGAAAAGATGGCATTTATCAGCAGTTCACCTGTGAGGGTTCCGCAATGTGACGGCGGACGCTCTATCCAGGTGAAAGCTTATAGAGTCAGAATGGTCCCTAGATGCAGACTCATTCTCCTTCATCTTGGAAAAAGTCCCAGAACTGCAGATTGACCTCTTCGCAATGAGCGACAACAAGAAACTACCTCGATACGTAGCCCCACACGAGGACCCTCGGGCAGAAGCAATAGATGCCATGTCCCTCGATTGGAACAGATGGAGTCATATCTATCTGTTCCCGCCAACAAATCTCCTGCTGAAGGTCCTCAACAAGCTGAGATCCTTCAAGGGGACAGCAGCAGTGGTGGCCCCCAAATGGCCTAAGAGCAATTGGTTCCCTCTAGTGATAGAACTGAGGCTGAGGCTGTTTCCTCTACCGAACCCAGTTCTATCCCAACTGGTTCAGAAGTCGACTGTCTACGCTTCATCACTGAGAACCCAAAACCTACATATCATGATTTTCTTGCCTTAGCAGTCAAGAAAAGGTTTGGGATCTCAAAAGACAGCATCGACTTTATAGAAGAATACAAGTCAAAATCAACCAGAAGACAATATGAATCGTCCTGGAAGAAGTGGGTCTCTTTTGTTAAAGCAATAAAGCCGACAGAAATCTCGATAGACTTCTGCCTGTCCTTCTTCATCCGCCTTCACGAACAAGGTTTGGCTTCGACCACGATAACTACGTGTAAGTCAGCTTTGACTAGACCTCTTCTATACGCCTTCCAGGTAGACCCGTCGAACGAAATCTTCAACAAGATTTCGAAGGCATGTGCTAGACTTAAACCAGCAGCCCCTCCGAACCCCTTTTCATGGTCTTTGGACAAAGTCTTGCACTATGCTTCTCACTTGAACAATGAAGATTGCTCGTTAAAGGATCTAACAGAAAGTGATATTCTTGTTCGCTATAGCCTCAAGGGCTAGAGTTAGTGAAATAATAGCCCTATCAAGAGACGAGGGCCATATTCAGTTCACAGAAGAGGGGGAACTGAATCTTTTTCCCGATCCTACAGTTCTCGCCAAAAACGAGCTACCCACCAAAAGGTGGGGTCCTTGGAGAATCTGCCCTCTGAAGGAAGATGTCTCTCTATGTCCAGTAGTGTCTCTAAAGGTCTATCTTCGAAGAACTTCAGACTTCAAGGGAGGACAGCTCTTCATAGGCGAAACCTCAGGATCAAACTTATCCCTGAAACAACTGAGGGCGAAGCTCATCTACTTTATTCGCAGAGCGGATCCTGACAGTACATCCGCAGGTCATGATCCGAGAAAAATTGTTTCCTCGCTGAACTTCTCTCAGCATATGGACTTTGATAGACTCCACTCATATACAGGTTGGAAATCCTTTAGAGTCGTTTATAAAAATTATGCGAAGCAAGTGCAAGAAATAAAACACTTTGTGGTGGCGGCAGGTAGTGTTATAAAACCTGTCGTCTAGTGCTGTGAAGGCCTCCTCACGACTCCTGGAGGTCAAACACACGGCAACAGCCAGCAGCAGTGGCAAGCAGCAGCACAAAAGCAACAGCAATGCTTATAAGTAAGGCTAAAATTCATTAGCAGGAGCCTCTCAAATTCAATGGTAGCTGCAGGATCAGGAACAAATATCTTCCGATAATTAAGCCGTGAAAAATGCTGAAAGACCTCCTCTGTTGGGGAGCCGATACTCTCTGCCCCGCTGCCTAAAAACGCACTCCAGGTAAAGGGAGAGAGAGCGAAAGCATAACCACGTAATGGGGCAGTTCGACAAGCGAAGCACTGAAGACAGGAAGTCCGCTCTACAAAACATGAAAGGCAGAAAAAAAAAAATATGGTGAATAAACACTATACAAATGAACACAAACAAAAACTTGGCCGGGGATAAAAGAATGTTCCAAGAGAACTTTTCGTGACTTAATTAAAACAAATGACATAAACCACGAACAAGATATTTAAAGTAATTATGGATTACAGCTCCTCGGGACAAGGAAAAAAAAAATAATTTTTTTTTCAGAAAGGTAACTCCTAGCTAATATTAAACTAGTAATTTGTAATGCAAGCAAAAATATGAGCATTGTGCACAAAAGTAAATGCAAATATCAAAAACAAATATTTCATAAACCCAAAACCACTATCCTTAAACATTACTAATATCAACTCTAAGATTATATTTTATGAATAATGTGAACCTCAAACTTATATTAAGAAATCTTCCCAACACCGGACGAAAAAAAAAAATCAAATTGCTCAAATGGGATTGAAGCAGAGTCCTTTACCCTTAAACAACTACTCTTGGATTGCCACATCATCCTTTTCATTACCTAATGTCCTGGAAAGAACATCAGGGATTACGTTGTCTTTTCCAGCCACGTGACAAATAGAAAGGTTATATTCTTCGAGTAAAGGACTCCACCGCAAAATACGCTGATTTTTATCGTTAAATTTATTAATAAAAATTAAGGGATTATGATCTGTAAAGACCTTTATTGGACATACTGAGGAAGATAAATACACTTCAAAATGTATGATGGCTTTCACCAAGCATAAAGCCTCTTTCTCAATTGTTGAGTAACGTCTCTCTGCCGGTAACAACTTCTTGGAAAAGTAGGCGACTGGATGCGAGGTGCCATTTTCATCCTCCTGAAGCAAGACAGCACCTAAACCTGTGTCACTGGCATCTGTAGCCAAACAAAAAGGAAAGGAAAAATCGGGAGAATGTAACAAAGGATAGGTTATTAAAGTACCTTTCAATTTTTCAAATGCATCCTGACACTCGTTATTCCACATAAATTTTACAACTTTCTTTAACAAATTTGTTAAGGGATTAGCAAGGTCAGAAAAATTCTTAAAAAAATTTTCTATAATAACCAACTAGACCCAAAAATCTACGAATACCTCTCTTGTTTCGAGGAGCTAGGAAGGCTGTAACTGCCTCAACATTCGCTCTCTTAGGAGCGATCTTACCCAAGCCAATTTCATGTCCTAAATAAACCACTTTTGCTTGAGCAAAATCACACTTCTTTAAATTTATCACCAGACCAGCCTTCCTCAGCACCTCGAACAGCGCTCTTATCCTCTTAAGACGAGTTTCCCAACCATCACTGTAAATCACAAGGTCGTCAATATATACCACACAACCCTCCAGCTCACATGTAATGAAGTTCATCAGCCTCTGGAAGGTAGCGGTGGCATTCTTCATGCCAAAAGGCATAACCTCACATTCATAGAGGCCGTCACCCGTCACAAAGGCAGATATTCTCCTTGCCCGGGGTGTAAGACTGACCTGCCAATATCCTTTTAACAGGTCAAATTTACTTATATAACGGGCAGATCCCACTCCATCTATACAGTCTTCCACCCTGGGCAAGGGGAACGAGTCCATTTTTGTTACAGAGTTGACCTTGCGGTAGTCAAAACACATCCTAGGCTGACCATCCTCCTTCTTAACCAAAACTACCGGGGAGCTCCAAGAACTGCAGCTCGGTTTAACGAGGTTATGGTCAAGCATGTATTTAACTTCCTGACTATTTCTCTCTTGAGGGGGTTCAGTCTATATGGACATTGCTCATTAGGCTGGGCCTCCCCAACGTCAACATCGTGTTGTAAAATATGAGTCCTACCAGGTGCATCCTGAAAGAGATCTTTATATTCGTTAATTAAATTAATTAGAGGTGCAGCTTTTTCTGCATCTAAGTGCTGAAATTTAGTATTCAGATTATTTAAAACATCAGAATTATTTTCCATACCACTTGAGCTAACAGCAAATGTATCGCCCATGAACTGTTCATTTTCTACACTAACTACAGAAATAGGTACTTCAGATTCTTCTACAGACCTGTCAATAAAAGATTTTATCATATTAACATGGCAAATACGGGTTTTTCTTCTCCTATCAGGAGTGTCAATCAGGTAATTTACATTGTTAATTTTCTTCAGAACCTTCCACGGACCTGAGAATTCCGCTTTCAGGGAATTGCCAGGCATAGGAAGTAAAACCAACACCTTGTCACCTACATTAAATAGCCTATCTCGGGTTTTAACGTCATACTTCAATTTCATCGAGGCCTGGGCTATCGCCAAATGTTCCTGAGCAAAAGACCGTGCTCTAAGAAATTTCTCCTGCAAATCTGAAAAATAATCCAATACATTAGTTTCGGGAGTCTCTCCTTCCCAGTGTTCTCTCACTACATCTAAAGGGCCTCGAACACAGTGACCAAAAATGAGCTGGAAAGGAGAGAGACCCATTGACTCATTGGGGATCGATCGTATTGCAAACAATGCGTAAGGTAATACCTTATCCCAATCATTCCCAGTCTCCAAACAAAATTTTTTTAACACACTTCAAGGTTTGGTGGAACCTTTCCACCTGGCCTTGGCTTTCCGGGTGATACGGTGCAGACCTCATGTGTTAAATGCCAAACTCATTCATTTTCTTTTCAAAATACCTACTCGTGAAATTAGTGCCACAGTCACTCTGAATTACCTTAGGAAAACCAAATCTGGTAAAGAAACCAATCAACACTTCAACCACCTTTTTGGACCGTATACTGTACTCCTCAATGGGATAGCCTCAGGGAAGTGAGACATTCTATCAACAATAGACAATATATATTCATTCCCACTGCGCGTCCACGGCAGGGGACCCACTACGTCAATTATCACTTCCCGAAAGGGTTCGTCCACGGAGGGTATTGGAATTAAGGGAGCCTTGGGTATTTTCTGGTTAAGTTTCCCCACCAACTGGCACACATCACAAGATAATACGTATCTCCTAATGTCCTTACGCATCCCAGGCCAAAAGAAATGTTCAGCAACCTTTTGAAAGGTTTTCCTAACACCAAAATGTCCCGACAAATCATTTTCATGTGTTAAATACATCAATTTATTCCGGTACCTTTCTGGGACAACCAATTGTCTGCACGACTCTACCTGGTGGGCAGGTGCATTAGTCGACCTGCTCAACCTGTAGAGCAAACCTCTCTCTTGGATGAATACTGGTTTCACCAAATCCTTGGGATTGCCGAGTTCTAAATTAGAAAACTCCTTACTCTGTGCCATTTTGAACGCCTTAGCGTCCCAGTTTACGTCATCCCAATTAATGATTTTCTTATTGTGGGATCCGTGTGTACGATATGTTTTCCCGCGCATTTATAAAGACGTGCGGAGCCTGTTGCAGGCACTTGTAATCTGGGTATCTGATTAATAAACAATGAATCGTCATCGACTCTTCTTCTTCGACCCCAAGATGGCGCAGTGAGATATGAACCTACGCCTGTGGAGCGTAGATCAGGATGGCACCACCTATTAGACCTCGTCTTGCAACGCCCTCCAGGAGGGCCATCGCAACTCCGTCACTTCGTCAGGCCCGCGACACCATTATGTCCCAGCAACGAGCTATCACTGCACTGCAAACCCAGGTGGCTAACCTGCCGGTAGCCGGAGTGCCACGGGTGTCCAATGCTTCAGCTCCTGAGAAGTGTGATGTGGAAATGTCTTCAGCGGCGTTCAGGACATGGAGGCGGTCTATGGAGTGCTGGATTCACCTGAACAGGTGGCCTAGTTTGGAGGCCGTCATGCACATCCGTCTTCTGTGTGTGCCGGCTCTACAGAGAGCTTTAGATGCAAAGTTCTCAGCGGCCCAATGGTCATGTGTGAGCCCCAAGGAGGCATTAGATAGCGTTGAAAAGCTAGTACTACGGTCATCCAACCAAGCAGTGCTATGGAGCGAATTCTTTAATGATGTTCAGGCCACGGATGAGCCTATCAATGTGTATTTTCAAAGGTGTTCTCAGTTAGCTCTAGATTGCAAGTTCGAGTGCCCACAGTGTAATTTCGATCTGTCTGAATATATGCTATTGCGTAAAGTGATGGTAGGGTTGAATAATTTAGTGCTTAAAAGAGAAATTTTTCAAAGTTATCATAGGTATGATAGCGTAGACGCCCTCAGGGCACAGTGCATAGCATTTGAAGCTGCGGTTAGGGATGTAGGTGAGAGCGGGAAAATTTCACGCCAAATTGCAAGTTATCCGCCAGTCAAGGCAGCCAATGTCACGGAGGAGGGGGAGTGTGCAGCCGCCACTATCCACCGTGCTGTGCATCGTACGCCGCCAACGAGGTGCGGCAACTGTGGCAGTTTGCACTCTGATAAGAATTCGTGTTTGGCCAAAGGTGTTACTTGTTATAATTGCCAGAAAGTGGGGCATTTGAAGAAATGCTGTAGGGGCAAACGTAAGGTCCTGCCAGAAGTATCTAGTGCTGTAGTGATTGCATCTACCGCCGTTGCGGGACAACCGTTATTAAATGTATCAGTGTCAGTGCCGGGGGGGAGGGAGTGTGTACCCACCACCGCCGTTGCCGATACGGGGGCCTAGGTTTGCGTCGCTGGCAGCGAGCTGTTGCAGCTGCTGCACCTCGACCCCGCGAAAGTTGAAAAGCAGCAGACGCTGAGAGATGTTGCAGGCATTCGTTTGAAGTGTTTAGGGGCAACTAAGTGTTGTGTATCATTAAATGGTCGATCCTCTATGCAGGAGATTTTCTTCGTGAATTCTGCAACAAATTTATACTTGTCATTGTCAATGTGTAAAGAGTTGGGTCTAGTCCCAGCTACGTTCCCCTATCATCTCGCCAGTGTTGCCACCGTTGATACAGTAGAGGAGGTGGATCTCTCACGTCCGACAGTGTTACCATTCCCCCCGCTGGAAGAAAACGTTCCCTTACTTCAAGATTGGCTACTCCAACGTTTTTCGGCGACAACCTTCAACACCTCCAATTCACCCCTCCCAGTTATGGAGGGCCCACCCCACCGCATCCACCTCGTCACCGGGGCCATACCCTATGCTTGCCACACACCTGCAGCGGTCCCAAAGCACTGGGAAGATGAAGTCAAGGCTCAGCTGGAGGAGGACGTACGTAGGGGCATCATCCAGCCAGTACCACCGGGGGAGGCCACAGAGTGGTGCGCCAGAATGGTAGTAGTGGCCAAAAAGGATGGCCACCCGAGGAGGACAGTGGATTATCAGCGCTTAAATGCATGTTGCAAGAGGGAAACGCACCATACACCAGCACCCTTTGATATAGTATCTGGTGTACCTGTTCGAAGCTATAAGACTGTTGCAGATGCGTTCTGGGGTTTCCACCAGGTGGAGTTGGATGAGGACAGCCGAAGACTGACAACTTTCATAACCCCATGGGGCAGGTACCAGTATCGTCGCACCCCGATGGGCCACTGTGCAGCTTCCGATGCCTACACTCGACGGTTTGATGACGCAATTATGGATATTCCTCGCAAGTACAAGTGTGTAGACGACACCCTTCTGCATGACATAAGTGTTGAGGGAGCCTTTTGGCACACCTTTGATTTTCTGGCTACCTGCGCGAAGAAAGGCATTACCCTAAAACCAGAAAAGTTCTCATTTTGCAGGAGAGAGGCTACCTTTGTTGGTTTTCACCTGGGGTGGGACTCGTATGAGCCTACAAGTGAAAGGTTGGCTGCCATAAGAGACTTTCCCATGCCAGCCCAACCATCAGTTACGGATATCAGATCCTGGTATGGTTTCGTCAACCAGCTGGCACCCTTTTTGGCCACCGCGCCCCTCATGGAGCCCTTCCGGGAACTACTGAAGAAATCTACAGGAAAGAAGGTATATTGGGACGAACAACTGCAACACAAGTTCCGACAGGCTCAAGATATTATTTGTCGGCTGGCAAAGGATGGACTACGGTATTACGACAAGACTAGGCCTACAGCAGTAATCACAGATTGGAGTAGGGAAGGTATAGGTTTCGTTGTCCTGCAACAGTACTGTGGTTGTACCTCCCTAGAGACCCCTTTTTGTTGCAAAGGGGGTTGGCGGCTGGCTCTGTGTGGGAGTCGTCACCTGTCTGCTGCCGAATCCGGATACGCAGCAGTGGAAGGAGAAGCTTTGGCAGTGGCCTGGTGTCTACGGAAAGCAAGATTGTTTCTGTTGGGATGCCCCTCCCTCATTATCGTAACAGACCACCGCCCACTAGTGAAGCTTTTGGGGGATAGGGCCCTCACAGATGTGGTGAACCCAAGGTTATTCCGCCTTAAAGAAAAGACTCTGCAATATAAGTTCACAATAAAGTACCTGCCAGGAAAGTGGAATTCAGCAGCCGATTTTCTATCTCGGTACCCCTCCCTAATGGCAGTCCCAGATAAGGAGGACACCATACAAGAAGAAGATATCTCCGCGGCGGTAGCAGCAGCAACAGTAGCTGTATTGAGCCAAGATGACGGTATTACAATGGACGAAGAGATGGTCATGGACGCAGCAAATAATGATCCCGTATACCAGCTGTTGCTTGCAAGAGTCCGTGCTGGGGACTGGCCTAAGCAAAAATCCCAAGAACTACAGTGTCTTCGACCCTTCTACAGCGTAAGGGACAGGTTGGCTGCTGCACAAAGTATGGTGACATATACCCATGAGGAGGGGGCAGTGAGATTAGTGGTACCTGACTCATTACGTAATAAAGTAGCAAGGAACCTGCATGCCAGCCATCAAGGGCTAGATTCGATGTTACGTCGTGCAAGAGCAACCGTGTATTGGCCTGGAATAGCAGGCGACCTGGAACAATGCCGAGCTTCCTGTGATGTCTGCAACCTGCACACGCCCTCTTCACCGCCAGAAGTCATGATTGTTACCCCTCCCCCTGAGTACCCCTTCCAGCAGACGGTGGCTGATCTCTTTCAACTCGAAGGACAAGTTTATTTGGCCTACGCTGATAGACTGACGGGTTGGCTAGAAATAGCGCATTTCCCCAAGGGAACTGGTTCCAACAAAATTATAGCGAAACTACGTGGCTACTTTTCCAGGTGGGGGGCTCCCGAGCAACTCTCCACTGATGGAGGCACTAACTTGGCTAGTGAGGAGATGATGGACTTTCTTAAGAAATGGAGGGTTACTGTCCGCCTTTCATCTGCTCATTATCCGCAGTCAAATGGGAGGGCAGAGGCTGCTGTGAAATCCGCCAAAAGAATCATCCGCTTGAACACGGGGGCCAACGGTAGTTTGGACAACGACAGGTGCACACAGGCAATGCTGCAATACCTGAATACGCCCTTGAGAGAGATAGGCAAGTCACCAGCTCAACTAGCAACAGGAAGAGCACTTCGTGATGGTGTTCCTACAGCAAGACAGCAGTATAAGGTAGATCGCCACTGGAGAAGAACCCTTCGACAGCGGGAAATATTGATGGCATCGTCTAGTGACAGATTTCCCCAATCACCAAGACAACGCTCTTGCAACATGACTCCATTGCATGAGGGCACCCAGGTTAGGATTCAAGATCCCGGGACTAAAAGGTGGGACAGATCAGGTGTCATCATCTCCCATCACCCATACCGGCAGTACACAGTAAGGCTTGACGGGAGTGGAAGGTTATCATTGCGCAACAGAAAACATTTAAAGGGACAGATAGCTTGTCCCACGCCCAGCCCACCGTCTGACCCAACCCCTAGCACCACACCAGCTGACAGCAGCAGTGAGAGCCCGCCCAGGTCTAGCTCCCCCACACCCAGTCTACCCCGTGCTACGAGACCGCAACGCTCCAGGAAAGAACCTGGCTGGCTCACTGAATTTGTTAAATAATATGTAATTGTCATTGCTTTTGTGTACTGCTAGCCTATAAATAGACGATTTCCTTGTCCACGTGTTATTATGGATTTTTTTTTTTTAAAGAATTATTGAAAATTCATGCTATACTATACATCTGATAGTGTTGCTCACATTGCTTTGTTCTGTGAATGTTTTAATTTTTTCTTGTATGGCTATGTTTGCAGTATGCAGTTGATCCATTTCTATTATGCCAATTCGACCCATTTTTATTAAGCGATTATTGATTTATTTACTCTGATTATTTTTGTGTAGCTAGATGCTACATTGTGCATCCTATCTGTTTTGTTACTGATTTACCCCATTTGATAATTATCAGATTGCAGTGTAATTGTTGTAATTATTACATGTCAATCTTGGAGGGGCATGTGGGATCCGTGTGTACGATATGTTTTCCCGCGCATTTATAAAGACGTGCGGAGCCTGTTGCAGGCACTTGTAATCTGGGTATCTGATTAATAAACAATGAATCGTCATCGACTCTTCTTCTTCGACCCCAAGACTTATCACTATTACCAGTCCTCATGTCAGTCATTTGTTTGTCTACTTAATATAAATCTAAGTCAACATCCTCGAGATCCATCTCCCGAGCTCTAGGTCGGGTTACTACAGAGACAGGCTTATAAAAATTAGTTTCAATCTCATCGCCTTCACAAGTCACATTCAGGAGAGTCAAAATTGGACATATATTATCAATTGCACATTCACCTTCAGCCAAATCATTCCCTAAGAGGAGGTAAATACCGGGAACTGGCAAACTGTTTACCACAGCCAGTTTAGCAGTCCCTTTAAAATACTTGGTGTGAATATTAAACTTCTCTAAAGGACAAAACGTAATAGAGTTCGGGAAACCACCCAACACCACAAATGCGTAGTTGGAAAATACAAAATCATTTGGAACAGCCGTTTTTAATATGAGAGACTGTACTTCGCCAGAGTCCCGTAATACCTTTAAACAAACCTTTGTTTTGTCATTGTTACCAACAAACACAGACCCGTCAGAAATATACCTCTTAAATTTTAGTCACTTTTCCTGTTCCATACTTTGCTTTAAGTTTGCCGTTTTTTCAGCTACAGCAATGTTTACTGGATTAGACCTCCTCTCCTGAAAGTTTTTCCAACCGTACCAATTAGCCTTTATGTGCCCCGTCTTGTGGCACGAATAGCACTTCACACTACTACTACTACCAAAATTTCTACCACTACTACTACCACCATTAACCGATCTACTACTGTTTACGAAACTACGCGAGCCGTTTACACTTTTGTCTTGATTAGATAGTTTTTCTGACTAGTCATTATTTGACCTTAATGTTCCCCTAGATTTCTGACGATTATTACTATGTGTATTATATTCATGGGGGAAGAACATATCCTGATTAATCCTTTTCCTAAGGGGTTCCTCCTGATAGGTAAGTGCATACTCGTCGGAAACAACTGCTATTTCCTGAATGGAGTCGAATTTCAACTCTTCCAAATGAATTTGCAAGTCACGACTCACGTTCCTCTTAAATTCCTCTGCCGGAAGGAGCTTCTTCACTCTCTAAATAATG
>NC_090731.1:97423839-97477527 GCF_036898095.1 Palaemon carinicauda | reverse complement strand
AGGATGTTCTCTCAACATTATTTGTGGAATGATCTCTCAATATCATTTGCTGGCACTAGAATGGCAATGGTTGAGAGAAAAATCCAACTCTCTATTGATAAAATTATCCAGTGGGCTGACATGAATGGATTTAAGTTCTCGACAAGTAAAACTACCATTGTCCATTTTTGTCGTATTCGGGGAGTACATCCAGACCCGGATATATACATGAAAGGTCAACGGATACCATGTGCAAGAGAAGCTAAATTTTTAGGTTTGATATTTGATTGTAGGCTTACATGGGTTTCTCACTGTAAAAGCATTAAAAGCTAAATGTGTTGAAGCTCTGAATATCTTAAAAGTATTGTCCCATACATCATGGGGGGCAGACCGCAATACTATTTTAAAATTATACAAGGCCTTGATTTTCTCCAAAATTAGTTATGGTTGCGAGGTAATTCTTCAGCCACCCCCAAGCCGGTTAAAAATAGTAGACTCGATACATCATGCAGGTATTAGATTGTCTACTGGAGCTTTTAAAACCTCGCCTATCCCAAGTCTCCTTGTTGATGCTTGGAGAGTTACCTCTAGACCTTTACCGAATGTCTTCCATTATGCGGTATTGGTTTAGATTGCAAAGACTCCCTAACTCTCTAGCCTTTCAGACTGCAAGCCTTGTAAGACATGCATCATACTTTGAGTTGCACCCAAAATCTTCTCAACCTTATGGCTTTCGGGTGAAACGATTATTAAATAGTCTGGATATAATTAGAAATAAGGTACTTCCATTCAAGGTATCATCAACGCCTCCATGGAAGTTACCAGAGATATCTTTTTGTAAATATTTTATTTGAGATAAGAAGAATATGTCAGACTTAGAAGCCAGGTCTCTTTTTAATGAACATGTTAAGGAACATAGAGGATCAACTTATATCTATACTGATGGCTCCAAATCTGATGCTGGCGTTGGATTTGGAGTACATAGTAATGGTTTTGATTGTAGAGGTGCACTTCCTCTGACCGCTTCCATATTTACTGCCGAACTGTATGGCATATTAACCGCTATTGAGAAAATAGCGTTGGAGAAGGAGGGTAATTTTACAATTTTTAGTGATGCAAGGAGTGTCCTTCAAGCTATGGAAGTTTTTAATTCTAATAACCCTCTAGTTTTAAAGATTTTAGAATGGCCTTTTTCATTATTGGACGGAGAGGTATAACAGTTCAATTTTGTTGTGGTTCCAGCACATGTAGGTGTGTCCGGGAATGAGAAGGCAGATTCACTGGCCTAAGGAGGCTGCATCCGAGTTGCTACCAAGAAGGTATCCCATTCCCTGTAATGATTTTCTTACCTGACATCAAGAAATTGGTTTGCAATAAATGGCAACAGCAATGGGATAGTCAAGATGGCAATAAAATGCGAGAGATAACAAATGACATATCTCCTTGGAGGTATAATATGATGCCCCGAAAATGGGAGACGTCTCTTTGTCGTCTCCGTATTGGTCACACTCGGTTGACACACGAGTTTCTGCTGAAGGGCCAACACCAACCGTATTGTGACGACTGTTTAGTACCTCTAACAGTAAGGCATTTGTTGACCGAATGCCCCAATTATAACAACTTGCGGAATAGATATTTGTTTGAGGCTCGAGGTGAGGGTGGCAGGTTCATCCCTTGCCAAGATTCTTGGAAATGATGTGTCCTACCATGCAAGTGGCATTTTTAGATTTATTTCAGAAGCAGGTCTTCTGAAAAATATTTAACTTTTATGACATTCAATTTTTATGATTTTAATTGAATACTATTTAATTTTTATTTTATTTTATTTTTTTATTTTTGTATACATAAATGTTACCGGCGTCAATGACCTTAGATGTCAGGATGCCTGGAAAACTTTAAATCATTCATTATATCAATGATTTCCTCTGCATTTCCTTACACATATCCTTCTTCTTCTTCTTCTTCTTCTTCTTCTTCTTCTTCTTCTTCTCTTCTTCTTCTCTTCTTCTCTTCTTCCTTCTTCTTCTTCTTCTTCTTCTTCTTCTTCTTCTTCTTCTTCTTCTTCTTTCTCTTCTTCTTCTTCTTCTTCTTCGTTCTTCTTCTTCTTCTTCTTCTTCTTCTTCTTCTTCTTCTTCTTCTTCTTCTTCTTCTTCTTCTTCTTCTTCTTCTTCTTCTTCTTCTTCTTCTTCTCTTCTTCTTCTTCTTCTTCTTCTTCTTCTCATGTTGAGCAGAATACTCTTGTGTCCCTATTTTTTATTTTTTGCTGTATTTCAGCACATGTAGGGTGTGTTGGAACATGACAGGCATCGCATTTTCTAATCAGTTGTTGAGGATTATTAATGGAATACCATATCTTACATGTATTGCACCATTTTGGCATTCTTTTCTCAATGCATCAATCAGCATATTCACCATATTGGACCTCTTATTGGTCTTTGATGGAATGTGTTGATTGATGTAAACTTACTTTATAAGTCTCTTTATTACTAGGATCTTCTTTGGAACTTCTTTTTATTATTTCGCTAATGTTTTTCTGTAGAGGGTTATAAACATTGAGTTATATACATTGTTCATCATTTATTTCTTAATATGTTTTATGTTCATTTGAGTTATATACATTGTTCATCATTTATTCTAAATATGTTTTATGTTCAATAATTAAAGTCATTTGAATAAATGGACCAAGCTCTTATTTATGACCACGGCCTAAGAACTAATCAAAATGCCAGCAGTAGGATGTCCAATTCCAGGCTGTGATTACATCACGGACGACCTTGAGGCCGCCATCGTAGCTGCACTCATAACTGCTCACTGCACCACACATGCTCCTGGACAAGCTGCCAAAGTAGAAAGAGTTAAAAGACCCACAATATCGACAGCGGGAACAAGTGAAGAATGGGCATATTTTCGAATCACGATGGTCTGACTATGTAAACGCAACTAAAATTGAGGGCCGTGATCGTGTGGTACAGCTTCTAGAATGCTGCGAAGAACAACTTCGAAAAGACTTAATACGATCAGCTGGTGGCAGTCTTACTAACAAGACTGAAGTAGA
Organism: Palaemon carinicauda; assembly: GCF_036898095.1. Classification (NCBI taxonomy): domain Eukaryota; kingdom Metazoa; phylum Arthropoda; class Malacostraca; order Decapoda; family Palaemonidae; genus Palaemon; species Palaemon carinicauda. Next base: position 97,474,493 of record NC_090731.1, on the reverse strand, counting down.
AGTGATGGGAGCAATAAAAAAACTGGCAGTTCGAGAGGAAAACACCATGGTAGCTCGTGTGACTCTACACAACATGCGTCAAGACCGTGATGAGCCTGTACGACGTTTCTGCGCACGACTTATAGGACAGGCTAGTGTTTGCAAATTCCTGATAAAATGTCCAGGATGCAACGTTGATGTAAATTATACTGACACAATAGTGAGAGACATATTAGCACGCGGCATTTGTGACCCTGAAATACAATTAGATCTACTTGGTGATAAGAATCAGGACATGTCATTGGAAGAAGTTGCACAGTTTGTCGAAGCTAAAGAATCTGGTAAACGATCTGCCTCCCGACTATTAGACTCTCATGAGGTCCAAGCAGCGGCCAGTAGTTCATACAGAAAGGCAAAACACAACCGCTGTCAAAGATAAAAACGAAGTTTGCTCATACTGTGGCAAGAAAGGACATGGTAAAAACACTCCTGCACGTGCAAGAAAATCAGAATGTTTAGCTTACGGTCATAGATGTGAACACTGCAACCGAGAAAATCACTTCGAGAGTGTTTGCCGTAGTAAGGGCAAACAAAAGTGAAACCCAGTGCTCACAATGCCAATGACTACGAGAATGCGGTGTTCAACACCTTGTGCAGCGTATCATCAATCTCTAAACGACACACCAACAAGACATTGGCTTTGGACCACCATCTGTATGACAACTTATCTGATACTTGGATAAAGAGGACCTTCCAAATCTCAACCTTTCATAAATCTGACAATCAGAACGTCACCTAAGGATTACGAAGCCTTTGGTTTCCACCTTCAAGCTGGTACACATGCTGTTCGTATATCTGCAATGGCAGACACTGGATGCCAAAGCTGTCTCGCAGGTATCAAGGTCATCCACAAACTTGGCCTCAAGCAAAGTGACCTCATTCCTGTAACTATGAAAATGCACGCTGAAAATAACAGAGGCATTAAAATCCTCGGTGCCACAATCCTTTGTATATCAGGAACAGATGAGCAGGGGAACCTTGTTGAGACTAGACAAATGACATATGTCACCGACAACTCGGATAAGCTCTTCATCAGTAGGGAAGCCTGCATCGCCCTTGGCATGATATCGGATAGTTTTCCGACTATTGGTGAAATCTATGACACACAATCGGAAACTCCGGATGCCACCAACAATGGAGTAGGAAGTGTTAGTGGACTAGCCAATCAGTGTGACTGCCCAAAACGTCAACCTACCACCTCCGCCGCCTACAGAATTACCGTTCAGTGCAACCGAGTCCAACCGGTCTAAACTAAAGGACTACCTCTTGAAGTACTACGAATCAAGTACATTCAACGTATGTGACCACCAACCGTTACACTACTAATGGATGGACCCCCAATGAAGCTGATGATCGATCCGAATGCTGATCCTGTTGCTCGTCACACACCAGTGCCAGTGCCGTTACACTGGCAAGAGGAAGTTAAAGCTGGACTTGACCAGGACGTCCGCCTTGGTGTCCTTGAAACCTGTCCCAATCGGAGAACCAGTAACTTGGTGCCTATCGGATGGTTGTATGTGCTAAGAAAAATGGCACACCTCGACGAACAGTTGATTTTCAGCCTCTCAATGTGCACGCTAAGAGAGAAACGCATCATACGCCTTCTCCATTTCACCAAGCAAGGTCAGTATCACAAGGAAAAAAAGAAAACCGTCTTTGATGCCTGGAACGGATACCACAGGTGTACCGATTCAGGAATCTGACCGTCACTTAACTACGTTTATCACTCCTTGGGGACGCTATGGTTATAAAACAGCCCCCTCAAGGGTATATTGCTTCTGGCGACGGATATACTCGACGGTATGATGAAATAGTTGCCGAGATACCCAACAAAACTAAATGTGTCGACGATGTTCTTCTTTGGTCTGACTCAATAGAGGAGAGTTTTTTCCAAGCTGTACAATGGCTCGACATATGTGGAACACACGGCATAACACTCAACCCTGACAAATTTCGTTTCGCAGAAGACACAGCTGAATTCGCTGGATTCGAAATAACCCCAGACACAGTTCGCCCATGTGCGAGATATCTTAGTGCAATTATGGACTTTCCAACCGCAAGAAATATCACCAATGTCAGATCTTGGTTTGGTTTAGTAAACCAAGTATCGTATGCTTTCAGCATGACCGACAAAATGCTACCATTCAGAGTTATTGAAACCAGGAACACCATTCACCTGGAATGACAATATTAATGCACTCTTTGAGGAGTCTAAAACTGCCATTATCAACGAAATTGAAGGCGTGCGAATTTTTGACAAGACAAAACCTACCTGTCTCGCCACCGATTGGTCAAAATCAGGAATTGGATTCTGGCTGTTCCAGAAACATTGCGACTGTCCAGACTACCGACCGTTTTGTTGTCGCACTTGTTGGAAGATCACACTTGTCGGAAGTAGGTTCATACATGCAGCTGAGTCTCGATATGCACCAGTTGAAGGTGAAGCGTTGGCAGTCGTCGATGCTCTTGATAAGGCAAGATACTTTGTTCTTGGCTGTGAAGATCTTGTGGTCGCAGTTGACCATAAACCCCTGTTGAAAATATTTGGTGACAGATCATTGGAGGACATATCAAATTCACCGTCTCAGAAACTTGAAGGAAAAGTCCCTCCGCTATCGATTTCGCATGATTCATATCCCAGGGGTCAAGCATCTCGCTGCAGATGAAGTATCGCGCCACCCAACTGGGAAATCTGAAAAGCTATCGCTTCAAGATGACATTGCATCAGTTGACAGTGTACCTTCCGTGAGAAATGTTCCCCTACACAAATTGCCATCAGCATATTCTGTTTCCACTGACAATGATATTGATACTTGTATCACCGCATCAGCAGTATGCTCACTTGACTCACTTAACGTGAGAGCAGTCACCTGGGACAGAGTTCGCACTGCCACAAGTAGTGACGATAACATGCATGAACTGCTCAGCCTTATAGAATGCCGAGTACCAGAGTCTCGCCAAGAATTTCCTGTACATCTTCGAGAGTATTTTCAATTCCGCGAGCATCTCTACACTGTTGATCGGTGTGATACTATACAAGGAGCGTATAGTTATTCCTCCAGCCCTTCGTCAGGAAATTCTCACATCTCTTCATTCAGCACATCAAGGAATTACCTCTATGGTATCGCGAGCAGAGTCATCTGTGTTTTGGCCAGGGATAACACCCGCTATAACAGCACTTCGAGCTGGATGCAACCACTGCAATCGCATCGCGCCTTCGGATCCTAGTGCTCCGCCTACACCCCTTACATCTCCAGACTACCCGTTCCAATGTGTTTGTGCAGATTACTTTCACTACCGAGGAGTTGGATATTTAGTTTATAGTTGATAGATACTCGAATTGGCCCATAGTTGAACGATCTTCGAACGGTGCAGAGGGTCTTATAACTTCACTACGCCGAACATTTGTGACATTTGGGATTCCGGATGAATTGACATCTGATGGTGGACCTGAATTTACAGCGACGGCAACTAGGCAGTTTTTAAAGGACTGGGGAGTCCATCACCGCCTTTCCTCTGTGGCCTTCCCACATAGTAATTGCAGAGCCGAAATAGGCGTCAAAACTGTCAAGCGTCTTATAGCGGACAACACGGGCAGTAACGGTGATCTCAACACTGATGAATTCCAACGTGCGATGCTCCAATACAGGAACACACCTGACAGAGATACCAAGTTATCTCCTGCAATATGTGTATTTGGTCGTCCCATCAGAGACTTCATACCTGTCCCGCCCGGCAGGTACCGTCCCCACGACACGTGGAAGGAAACACTCGATGCAAGAGAGGAGGCCCTAAGACATCGACACCTTAAACAGGGAGAGCGTTTATCAGAGCACACTAAGAGACTACCCCCACTGTCCGTAGGTGACCGGGTTCGCATCCAAAATCAAACAGGAAATCACCCCCTGAAATGGGACAAAACCGGTGTCATCATAGAAGTCCGCCAATTCGACCAATATGTCGTCAGAGTTGATGGCTCTGGTAGGGTCACGCTAAGGAACCGGAAGTTTTTGAGACAATACGTGCCTGTCAGGAGTATTCCAGAAGTCCGTACAATTACAGAGATGACTATAATCGGAATCAGATTGTACCTATTGCCAATCCTTCGAGCACTAAAACGTCTGAGACCATTGCGAAGGACACCATTCCGACAACCCAAAATCCGGACACACATGGTACTCTTCCATTGACCACTTTGCCGTTACCAAGTGATACTACCCCTAACATTCATTTTGATGTTGCTGCTCCGGAATGCTATCCCAACGACCTCGGTAACACTGCGAATCATCAAGCAGAGATTCCGCCTCCCAATGATAGCACAAACTCTCCATCGCAGTTAACTCCTGCCATGCCAAATTTGGAGCAACGCAAGTCCAGTCGTACCCGTCGACCGCCAGCATGGCACTGTGATTTCGAGATGAACTAGCTATAGTGTCATCATGATCAACACATGACAATAATTGTTTTTCAAGTTTCCGTTCCTTCACGTGCTAGCGGGAGTTTAGTGTTCATGAACCTATAATTTGGACGTTTAATTGCCACCCAATGTTTTGACATCAGTTTTAAACCGACCTCCACGAGAGACATTTTAAAAGGCCGTTTAAAAACTTGGGGGGAGATAGAGGGTTATAAACATTGAGTTATATACATTGTTCATCATTTATTCTTAATATGTTTTATGTTCATTTGAGTTATATACATTGTTCATCATTTATTCTAAATATGTTTTATGTTCAATAATAAAGTCATTTGAATAAATGGACCAAGCTCTTATTTATTCTGCAGATTTGCTCCAGTTTGTTGGACCATCTTGTTTCAATATGTCTGCGAATATTTTTCTGTCACACTGGTTGGAGTTACTAGCGTCTTCTGTTATCAGACGGTCGAGTTCTTGTTTCGCCAACTCGTGGAATTTACTTTTGCTGATTGCAGCAATGTCCCTCCAAGCTTTGCCTGTATTATAGAGCACCATCTTGATCAGATCTTTAGTAATTCATAAGATAACTATCCTATGCCGACGTTTTATCCCACTTTTCTGAGAGAGAGAGAGAGAGAGAGAGAGAGAGAGAGAGAGAGAGAGAGAGAGAGAGAGAGAGAGAGAGAGAGAGAGAGAGAGAGAGAGAGAGAGAGGGAGGGAGGGAGGGAGGGAGACACCATGGCGGACAGTCCCCTTGAAGGTCTCTCAGGAGTGGCAGAGGGACAATGGCCAAAAGACTGCCATATATATATATATATGTGATCATTGGCTGCTGATGCTTCGGCAGATGGTCCTGTGGGCTCCCCCCAGACACCCCCATCCATGGCTCACAAGGATGGCAGGGTCGCAGCATCTGGGGAACTGGCGAGTTTAACCGGGACTCAAGCCCTGGACTATCGCTCACTGGTCGGGGACATTACCACATAGGTCACCATAACCCCTAGCCCCACTCAGTGGATGACTCGCATCCCTGTTCAGCAGATGACCCCTATACCCACTCAGCAGAGGACGCTTATCCCCCCCCCAGCGGATGACGCTTATCCCCACCCAGCAGATGATGCTTCTCCCCTCCTAGAGGATGGCGCTTATCCCCGCTCAGAGGATGACGCTTATCCCCGCCCAGAGGATGACGCTTATCCCCGCCCAGAGGATGACGCTTATCCCCGCCCAGAGGATGATGCTTATCTCCGCTCAGCGTTAGCCCCGTGGACACTTCCGTCATTCCACCGATGGAGAGGCCAGGGTTCCCGGACCCTGTAGGTCATAGGACCCGCCAATCCTCTGCCCCCCTCGCCACGTGACATATTACCCACCACCCATAAGCAGCGGCTCTTTCCCTCAGTGGAAGGTGGAGCTGCTCTCCACACGTGGAGGGGTATCGTCATCGCCAGCTCAAAGGCGTTCGTATGCGGACCTGGCCCCGCTTGACAAAGAAGTCTTCTTGGGCACTCCCAGGACCCCACTAAGGGATCCGTTCCCGGGTTGAGGACCATGTGAAGGGGCGTCACCCTATTAGGTCTCGCTCCTACGGCTCTGGGTCTCCGGTTCCCGCTCCACCCCCGAAGGGGAGCCGAGGAGAGGAGCGGCGCAGAACCCCCTTGGAAGGGACATGGGACCGTTGGGAGTGGCACTAGTGGCTCCATGTGGGACCCAAACCACTCAACAGACGGTGCGTTGGCCTGTCCGGCCTGAGGACTCTCAAGCTCCTCTACCGGGATCGGCCAACATGGTCGTCCACCTGCGGTTCGCCGCGGCCTGCTTTCCTCCGGAGGTACCCGGCTCCTTTGAACCTCCGCGGTAGAATACCCGCCATCCGCCCTCTTGTCGGAGGAGTTTGCCCGGCAGGAATCAGCCAACATGGCTGTCAATCCGCTGCTCGGCGCGGCCTGCCGACCCTGTTTCGCCCCCCGCAACCGGCTCCCCAACAAGAGAAGGTTGTGGGTCCATTACAAGCCGTAATCTCCAAGTGTGAGCGCTTGCTACAGAGTTGCGTGGCTTGGCCAGTGGATGAACCTTATCTTGATTGGAGGCCCCTCGTGGTAACCACGCGGCCAAACCCGACATTCCTCTGATGGAATGGCGAGAATATTCGGCCAGTGGGTAATAGGAACCGCCAATTTCCTGCTCAGCGGGGCCATGTTGCTGTTTACCGGCCCCCAGGGATCGACTCCTTGGTCTTTCTGTGGACGAAGGAGCCGCTCTCCTCTCGGGGCGGCATCTGAATCTCCCAGTCAGCGGCGTTCGGAAGTCGATCTGACCCCGGGGAACAAGGGTCCTTTTCAGGCACACTCAAGACCCCATTCAGGTTCTCGCTTAGAGATCTGTTCCCGGGTTGGGGAGCCTCGGACCTAGTCCTCCAAACCTCCTGGGAATACTTTTACCCTGCGTACGGCGTTGTTTCCTCCCCCGGGTGCCGACTGCCATGGAAGAACAAGGACCACTCAAAGATTCTCCACTCTTCGAGGACCTGCTCCCATGACTCCGGAACTCTAATGAGGCAGACCTTAAACCGTCTTTGGGGGACGAATCAGGCAAGGATGATTCTTATAGCCCCGTGGGGGCCCGAAAAGAAGTGTTTCACGGAGCAGAGGTCCTTGGCAAGGGAACCTTTGTGGCCCCTGCCCCTACGTCAAGAACTTCTAAGGGAATCCCACTTTCAGAGATTCCACTAAGGCCTCCAAAACCTCTTCCTTCACGCTTGGAGACTATACAGCGTTTGCTAAGATGGGAAGGGTACTCCAAGAGGGCAGCCTCCCAAATGACTTCGAATCTTGGACATTCCTCGAGAGCCATATACCAGTCAAGACTGGCAACCTTCGGCAAATGGTGCGACAAAGAGGGCATACAGCTCCTCAAGGCCTCAATCCCGGTCCTCACTGAGTTCCTGGTACACCTGCGACTCGACTGGGGCATGTCATTTCCAGCAGTAAAGGGATTCTGAGCCGCCCTGTGCCAGGTATTCCTCCTCAAGGCCTTGAACCTAAGCACCGCTCGATACTGGTAAAAGGGTTCGAGCAGTCCTGCCTCCCCAGGACCCTCAAGCCTCGCACGTGGGACATCATCAAAGTCCTAGATGCCCTAAAGAAGTCTCCATTGAAGCCTCTGAGACAAATTACTGATAGGGAACTAACCCTGAAGATGTTGTTCCTCCTTTCCCTGGCCTCAGCCAAAGTGTAGGCGAGCTTCATGGGCTCTCAGCGGACGTCTCCCACTCCCACGGTGGGAAGGAGTTGGTCTTCAAATTCGTTCCCTCCTTCGTGGCGAAAACACAACCCGGCGGTAGATGATCCCCACTTCAACAAGTTCGCCATCCCTGTTATTCCCAGGACAGATGACCCAGAGGACCTTCTCTTGTGCCCAGTGAGGGTGATGCGGAAGTATCTCTCGAGGACCTCCGCCCTCAGTCTGAATATCAGGAGATTGTTTGTGACGACGGGTAGAGGGAAGAAGGCGGTCTCTAAGAATACGATCTCCTTCTTCCTCTGGGAGACGATCCAAAGGGTGTACCTGATCAAGGGGGAAACCTCCCACTGGTCCGCCTCACGACATCCGGGGCATCGGTACCTCATTGGCCTAAGAGAGGGAAGTTGTATGGACTAGACAGTGAACATTCACGGCCCACTACCTGAAGGACTGCTCCCTCAAATCCCAGGAGGGTTTTCAAGCTCGGTCCCGTCGTGGTCGCCCAGCAGAGGATCTAAGGGCGGCCACATTCTACACAGCCCGGATGAGACGGCGTGGGGTAGAGCGTCTCAAATCCCTATCCCCTCGACCTACCATGGAAGGACCCGGCAAAGGAGATGTCCCTTGGGTGACTGTTATCTAGTCAACCTTTGTTCCTTAACACCACTTTTTGTTTTTCCCTGACAGGCCTTACCCCCTCCTCCTGATTCCTCACCTCTCTTGCAAGGGTCTAGTTGCCCGCCTCCTAATTCTGAGGCTCCTAATTATTTGGGACGTAGTAAGTTTTTGTGTTGGAATGAATGACAATTTCTAAGAAAATTGTATTTTTCCTAAAATACTTACTACATCCCAATAATGTAATTGCCCCCCTCCCCATCCGTCCCCGTTGTAGACCCAGCTGTCACATGACTTTCTTGGGGCCAGAGTAGAATGGCGACCCGACAAGGTTAACCGAAGCATCACTCTAGGGCATTCTGGGTAAACAAGAGAGGTCAGGTTTGTGCAGGTAAGAAGGGAGGTTTGTGGGTGGCCTGTTGGGGGGTGGGGAAATTCTGGCCGGATAGAAGACAATAAGAGTAAACTCCTAATTATTTGGGACATGGTAAATATGTTAGGAAAAATACAAATTTCTTTGAAATTGTCATATATATACATATACACACATGAGTTTTGAAGACAAATGTTTTAGCTAAATTCAAGGAGGTCTCTTCATACACGAGATACAGAATTACCATATATACTCTTGGACTACAGTGAACCCTCGCTACTTCGCGGTTCGACAATCGCGGATTCACCACTTCGCGGGGTTTTTCCATAACCCATATATATATACATATCGCGGATTTTCCGGAAAATTCGAAAATACCGCGAAATCTGAAGACCCCCAAATACGATATTTTGTTACCTGTAATTCCATTAATACTGTAATTAGTAATATCTGCTCTTACTGATTGTTCATTGCATTACATATGATATATAATTCAGCACAGAAAGAAATAAAACACGAAAAGAGAATGTGATCATACGATAATTCAGTACAGTACTGTATACAGTACGTAGTAAAATTAAATCGAACATGAAACGCAAATCAGATGCAGTCATACCATATTAGAATGGTGTGTACTGTAATGGATGTGCTTCTTTTCCATGAATCTTTTGTATGTATACGTACGTAGTACAGTACTGCATCCAATAATATTCTTTGTTGCAAAAATCACATTTCGAATAAGCGTACGAGAGAGAGAGAGAGAGAGAGAGGCGTAAAATAGCGTACGTAAAGCTGTATTATTATTATTGTTATTATTATTATTATTGTTGTTGTTGTTAATAAAATTATTATTGTTATTATTATCATTATTATTATTATTATTACTGTACAGTATTATTATCATTATTTATTATTATTACGGTATTGTACTTAATCTACGTACGTTCAGTATGCGCGGGGCATCTTCTATGAGTAGGTAACCAACGCATCATAGTACTGTAAGACGGGTTGTGATTGGTTCAAGCGCTGATAGATGACGAATCAGAACTCAAGTTTAGTTATCTAGCCTGTGATTGGTGTTTTGCCCGCATCTCCTACCCGCAGCATCAAAGTTCTCGCGGGGCTGGATCGTTCACTCTCTGTTACCGCGTATCGCTGAGTAGACGTTCTTAAGTTTGTGAAGTTTAATCTGTGCTGTGTGCGACCTTTTTAAGTTGAACTTTTTGTTACAGTACTGTACGTAAATCCTACTGTAATGGCTCCCAAGCGTTCTGCTTCTCTTAAGGCTGGTAGTGAGCCTAAACGCCACCGAAGGATGATGACGATAGCTGAGAAGGTTACGCTTCTCGACATGTTAAAAGATGGTAGAAGTTACGCGGCCGCCGGCCGCCATTTTGGCATCAACGAATCCACCGTTCGCTATATCAAAAAGGACGAGGCGAACATTAGAAAGACGGCTGCAATCACCTTTAGCAGATCAGCGAAGCGAGTCGTTACAACGCGTAATAAAACGATCGTACGCATGGAAGGTGCTTTAGCTGTGTGGATTGCCGACTGCCGGAAGAAGAACATAGCGTTGGATACGAACACCATCCAAACAAAGGCTTTGAGTTTATATGAGAATTTTGCTGCAAAGGAACCTAAAGATGACGACGGCAACCATGCTGAAGATGATGATGCAGATGATCCTCAACCAGGGACATCCACTGATTCCCAGCCTCAGAAACGTTTTTCCGCAAGCAAAGGATGGTTCGCGAAGTTTCAGAAACGCTTCGCCCTGAAAAGCGTTTCCCTGCATGGGGAGTCTGCTTCCGCTAACACTGCCGCTGCTGAAACTTACGTGAACCAGACGTTCAAGAATATTATCGCCGAAGGTGGATACAAGCCGGAACAAGTCTTTAATATGGATGAGACTGGCTTGTTTTGGAAGAGAATGCCGTCGCGAACTTTCCTGTTCAAAGAGGAAGCCAAAGCCTCTGGCTTTAAAGCATTCAAGGATCGCGTTACCCTCGTGATGTGTGGCAATGCTGCTGGATTTTTGTTAAAGCTGGGGCTTATTTATAAGTCGAAAAATCCTCGCGCTTTGAAAAATAAAAATAAGAATCTCCTTCCCGTGTACTGGATGCATAATCAAAAAGCATGGATTACGAAGATGCTGACCTGCAACTGGTTCCACCAGTGTTTTATCCCGCAAGTCAGTAAATATCTCTTAGAGAAGGGCTTGCCATTCAAGATCCTTCTTCTTATGGATAACGCTGGTGGACACGCAACTGACCTGTCGCATGAGGGCATTCAGGTTGAGTTCCTGCCACCCAACACCACGTCATTAATTCAACCGATGGACCAGGGGGTTATCAGGGCGTTCAAGGCCCTCTACACGAAGAATACCTTGGCGGACCTGCAACCGTGAATGCGAGCTGGAAGAAGTTGTGGCCCGATATTGTTTACGACGACAAGGGTTTACTCCGTCGGAAATCCAACACTCTGCAATACGGAAATCTGTGCAGTTGGCTGCCATAATTGGAGGTGACGGGTTTGGCGACATGACGACTGAAGACGTCGACGAGTTGTTGGACTGCCATTCCCAGCCCCTAACTGACGCAGACCTCGAAGACCTGACGAAATCGGCAAGTGAGGAAGAGAGTGATACCCAGGAAGAGACCCAAGAAAAATGTCGAAGAAACGGGCTTAACATTAGAACGGCTTGCCAAGGCCTGCAACCACGCGAAGGAGTTGAAAGAAATGTTGCAAGAGTGGGACGAGGATATGGTTCGCTCGATGCAATTCTGCAACAAGGTTGATGACATAATGACTCCCTACAAAATGCTCTTGGATCGAAAAAAGAAGCAGCGGCAACAACTTCCGATCACAATGTTCTTCCAGCCTCGCTAAAAAGAGCCAGTTCCTCCTGCTAGTACGCCTTCGGAAGAAATTGAAGTTTCCCAGGAAGAAGTTGAAGAGGTGTCCCAGGAAAAGACACCTCCGTCTGAAGAGACGTAAAATACTATCATTGGCTGCACAGTAGAACACATCATCAGCTTCATCATCATCATTTCTACTGTGCAGCAAATTCATCGCCATCACCATTCAAGTTTTTCTTCAACTTCTTTCGTGGTGAGTACAGTAACAATCTTTATTTTTTACTTTAATATTTTTACTGCCTGTTTTATAGTTTAGTAATGTACGTACTGTATGCATTAAGTTAAAGGGAAGGTTTTAAAAGTCTACATGTTGTGACCTATCATATTTTTTTTGTTTAAAATTTACATTTACGTACGTAAAACAATCTCTCTCTCTCTCTCTCTCTCTCTCTCTCTCTCTCTCTCTCTCTCTCTCTCTCTCTCTCTCTCTCTCTCTCTCGTAAATTGTTTTCCTGCTTTGCTACGTACAATACTGTATAATTTATATTTGTAAGGTAACATATTTTGTAAATGCTTTTACTGTAAATACTGTATGTACTGTATCATTATTTATCACTATCATCATGCGCGTTAAATGCCTTGTTTGTTCTGAGCGTACACGCCGTCGTTTCAGGCGGCGTCATAAAGAAAAACATTTCATTTGGAAGTCCTAAGAAAAATACGTAAACTAAAACATTGGTAATAAACAAATCAACATACAGTACTGTATAATCAATATAATCGATGCAAAAACTAACCTATACATATATGTGTACTGTACACTAAATGAGTTTGTTTCTTCATTATGATCAGAGATGAACGTAAACAAAACATTGGTTGCCATTTTTTATCGTGCTTTTTAGGTGTTTAGGAAACGCATGATATAAAATCGCCTTTAATATTTGTGCCTGTTTTAGTTTAGGGTGCTGTAGTACATGCATTAAGTGTTCTGTACATTAAAGGGTGGTTTGTTAACAGTACTACGTACAAGGGAAGGTTTTAAAAGTCCGAATATACATGTTAAATAAATAGGTAAATATGATGTCACTACTTCGCGGATTTTCACCTATCGCGCCCGCGTCTGGAACCTATCTACCGCGATAAACGAGGGTTCACTGTATATGTTGTTGCTCAAACCGTATATTATATCTTTTTCGGTTAAAGATTGAGGATATATTTCAAATAAACAGGATTTTGTTTAAACTTGTGTTATGTTTGACTGTATCCATTAATATATGTAGTATTAACATGGGAGTATTGTATTTAAGAAATAAAACTTAGGGAATTGTAATCTTTTCCATTTTTTATGTTTATAAGTTGATGGACACTACGGTTTATGCTTCCCAAAATGACTGGTTATGGCAAACTGCTGAAGAATATGTTTTATTTCATAAAAAAACAATTATTACAAGAAGTATCATTTTCAGTTTAGCGGAAAGAATTTTGGAATTAACTAGATGTGTCTAATGACTGAGTAGAAAGAATTTTGTAGTTGTGATAGGCGACTTAAAGGCCAGATTGAGTGCTATAGAGATAGAAGGTGTCATTGGGAAGTATGGCATACCAGGTGGAAATGAGATTGCTGAGAGACTGCTAGATATTTGTGTTGAACATGAGCTGGTGATGGGTAGGAGGCTTTTCAAGAAGAGATAAGTACTGTATATTTGGGTAAGCGTGGCAATTGGAATTGTGGTAGAAAGGCATTGATGAACTGTTATAACTAAGATTTTGGGAAGATTGAAAGATGTGCACATGTTTAGAGGTATGACTAACATAACGGTATCTCTGATCATATTTTTGTTGAATCAAAATTAGTTGTAGCAAAAGCGTGAAGACATAGAATGTGGTAGAAACGGGTAAGTAATGAAGGTGGGAAGGTTGAAAAAAAAACCAAAGGTCAAACGTGAGTACCTAGAAAGGTTGGCAGCAGTATATCTCAGGATGGAAGTGAGAGAAACTGGTGATCTAGTGGAGTGGAATTTTAAAGAAGAAAATTTTGTTTGGCTTGCAAATGATTTGTGTGGTATGAGGATTTTTGCAGGCAGCATAAGGAATGGTAGTGAGTGGTGTAATGGAGTGAAGTTGAAAGTGGAAGAGATAAAGAGGACCTTTGAAGAATGGTTGCAGAGTAATGGTATTAGGGAAGTATAAAAAATATAGAGAAACATGTGGAAGTAATATGTTAGGTAACTGAGTCAAAGAGGGCGGCTGACTGGAGATGGGTTCAGGGATTGGACCATTTTTATGATTAGAACAACAAGAAGACTTGAAAAAAAGTGAAAAGAGTAAGGAAGGGTGGATTGAGGAATGATGAGATAGCTAAAGATGAAAATGGAAGAGTAAAAAAAGAAAATAGAAGGTTGTTGAAAGGAGATGAGTTATGGAAAAGGTGGTATTAATATTTTGAAAGGTTGATGAATGTTAAGGATAACAGGGAAATATATAATAGCTGCTTCAGGTGTTGAGGTGCCAGTGATGGGAGATAAATGAGAGAGAGATTACATTGGAGAAAGTGAAGATATCACTATATGAAACAAGAGCAGGAAAAGCATCTGGTATTGATGGTGTGAGGGCTGAGATGTTGAAGTAAGGATGTGTGACTGTACTTGAGTGGTTAGTGAGCTTGTTTAATATATGTTTTATGTTGTCAGTGGGGCCAAAGGGATGGGTATATATATATATATATATATATATATATATATATATATATATATATATATATATGTATATATATATATATATATATATATATATATATTGTTCAGCTATACAAAGGTAAGGAAGATGTGCATGAGTGTGGTAATTCTAGGGTTATTAGTTTTTTGTGTGGTTTTGAAAAGTGTATGGTAGTATTAAATAATATGATTAAGCATAAAACAGAGGATGCAATCGTGGAAAGTACAGGGTGGTTTTATAAAAGGTAGGGAATGTATGGTTCCAATTTTTATAGTAAGGCAGATATGCAAGAGATATTTAGTAAAAGGTAAGGAAGTAAATGTTGCATTCATGGATGTTGAGAAAGCTTATGATAGAGTTGATAGAGAAGCAATGTGTAATGGGATAAGGTTATATGAAATTAGTGGAAGGTGGTTGCAAGCAGTGGAGAGCTTAAATATAGACAGTAAAGAAAAGAGTTAAATAGATTTTATGCTAATTGTCAGTAAACAGAGTTTCTGGAGGAGGCATATGAACATCAGATGAGTGTAGAAATAAAAATTTGTTTAAATATCTAACTTCCCTGGTAGTTACATATATATAGCTTTATCCCGCCGATTCGTCGCCCGCACGGCAGAAATTCAAAATTTGCGGCAATCACCGATAGATGGTCAGGTGATCATACCTGTGCTCCCTCTACCCAGGTACTTGGAACCATTCCCATTTGTCCTCAGAAATTCCTTGCTGTCATTCTAGCAACACATTGGAAATTTGCTTTACTTTGTTTGGGTTTGCTTTAACTACAAATTGGTGAAGTACCCATTGCTTGGTTTATTTTTGGTTGATGGCTTTCGCTGATATTGGATTTTCCTCGATTTCTTTTTCACACGGATAAGATACATTTTGTTGGTTTCCGACTTGGACAGTTTATTTTAACTTATTTTCTGGATTTTCAAGATGGCTGACTCTGTTGTTAGAATGTGTGTGAAGGGGTGCAAGACCCAGCTTTCAAAAGATGCTCTTGATCCCCACACAGTATGTAAGAAATGCAGAGGGCATGTGTGTACATTTGATAGCAGATGTAATGAGTGTGAAAGTTTGTCAGAGAGAGAGTGGAGAGAGTATGATCGCTGTGAGGCGATTGGAAAAGGACAGAATTAGGAGAGCTAGATCTTCAAGTGTTCTGTCAACTAGGTATTCTGATAGTCAAGTCCTTTCTAACTTGTCTAATTCTAATATTCCTGATCCTAGCCTTAAGGGAGTAGTACCAGACCCTCCTGCGGAGTCGGAGGTAAGTGAGCCTACTATGAAGGATATTATGGCTGCTTTTCTGCCTTGGGTCTTAAAGTGCAGTCCCTTACTTTGGATAAGGAAGTGATGTGGGGGGCAGTGCATGGTTTGCAGAGCAAGTTCGGGGACAGTGCTAGTGCAGTGGAGGGTGCGTCCGTTCGTGTCTGTCATGCTCCTAGCCCTAGACCTCTTCGATGCTCCCCAACCCCTGGGAGAAGGAATGTCGTCAGGCTAGGGGAGGTGAGAGATGTTGAAGAGCGAGCGGACGTCCCCTCGAGCGATCGTGTGGACGCATCCCAGGACGCTCCCCCTCGCCGCAGGAAAGGCGAGATGAGGAAGTGTTTGTCATCCTCGGAAGACGCAAGAGCCAGACACGGTTGGTGACAACCTCAAGAATCGAGACCTCTCAAGAGACGCAGGTCCCCCGTTACGTTCCAGCAACCCTCTTGTAGCAATTGGAGCTCTACGGAGAGATTCCTGTCAGAGGAGGACGACGCGTCTGCGCCTAAATAGAGGTGTAGGACGCATAGCTCTTCGGAGGAAGAAGACGTGCACATTACGTCAGTTCACGCTTGTCCCCCTCCCCCGGATTGGGAGGTATCGCAAGGGGCGTCACCACCTCTTCGCCAGAAGACCCCAGCTAGAGTCTCCGAAGCTGTAGACGTATGTGTAGTGCCGTCTCCTGTTGTTCCCCAGCAGCAAGAGGCACCGCAAGCAGCGTTCTTGTCAGAACTTCAGCAGTCCATTACGTCTGTTTGACGTTTACAAGTCGCAAGGATTAAGAGAGGAAGCACGCAAGAAGGAATCTAAGGACGTCAACAGACCCAGGAAGAGGATAAGACTGGAGTTAGGACAGCGAGATGCTAAGAGCACTGCAAGTTGCAGTGCTCATAGACGCTCCCTCGCAGCAAGCTGGACGCGTGACGGGAGGTGACAAGGATCGTGACGCTCCCTTGCAGCATGCTGGATGCATGCATGGCTCACGCAAGCAGGACGATGCACGTGATTCCCCCACTCGTTCGACATCGGAAATCGCCAATCCTTTGGAAGAGATCTCAGAGGCGGAGACGCAAGAAACTTTTCATGAGGCGGATCTGAAAAGATTACTTGTGGTATTGGTGGATTTATATCCGAATGATTTTCACCAGGCTGTTCCTCGGAGCCCTCCCTCTCAGTTTATGAAGGGTAGACCCCAGAAGTCTTCCTCCTTCAAGAAGACAGTTTTAGCCAGATCGGTGAAGAGGGCTTTTTCGACGTTGAACGACTGGATTTTGAAGAAAAAGGAACAGGGAAGGACAACCTTTTCCTTCCCCCCAACGAGATTGGCTTCTAGATCTAGCGTGTGGTACGAGACTGGGGAGGCCCGGTTTGGGAGTTCCTGCTTCCTCCCAAGGGGACTTCTCCAGACTCGTAGATGCCTCGCGTAGAACAGCCATGACTAAGGCTAAAGTAATGTGGTCCACATCGGAAATAGACCGCTTGCTGAAAGACGTCTTCAGAACAATTGAAGTCTTCAGCTTGATGGACTGGACTCTCGGAGTCCTCGCAGATGTTACGGACGAGAAGAACGAGACGCAAAGGCGCCTTATTGCCTGTCTCGATAAAGCTGTGAGGGACGGGACGGTCGAACTTACAGCCCTTTTCACAGCAGGTATTATTAAGAAAAGAGCTATCTGTGTTCTTTCCTGTCGTCGGGAGTGACTCTCACTCAGAGAGCAGAGCTCTTGTATGCTCCCTTGACCAAACAGCTCTTCCCTTCAGAGCTAGTGAAGGACTTATCGGAAGCTATTGCACAAAAAGCAACGCAAGATCTGATTACAAGGACTGCGAGGAAAGTTATTCCAGCAAAACTTTTAGCCAGGAAGGAGAAGGAAGCTCCTCCCACGCGTCAGCCCTTTCGTGGGAGAGCCCTTTCGAGAGGAAGCCAGAGAATGGTTGCTGGAAGACAACCTCGTAAAAATCCCAAACAGCACCGAAACCCAAAAAGTGAACTCAACAACCCCCCGACGCAAGTGGGAGCCAGGTTATCCCACTACTGGCAAGAGTGGAGCCAAAGGGGAGCGGACGATTGGACAGTCGAAGTACTGAAGGAAGGATACAAAATCCCCTTCCTAAGGAAGCCTCCTCTTTTGCCAGAGCCGTTAGAGTTGACAGTTACATACTCGGGGAGCAAAGCAGCAGCTTTTCAAGAGCA
The DNA here is from genome assembly GCF_036898095.1 of Palaemon carinicauda. Lineage (NCBI taxonomy): Eukaryota > Metazoa > Arthropoda > Malacostraca > Decapoda > Palaemonidae > Palaemon > Palaemon carinicauda. The sequence goes on along the minus strand of NC_090731.1, from coordinate 97,456,767 downwards.
GGTAAACCAGATGCTGTCAAAAGCAGCAATAGAAGTGGTAGAGGACCCCTCGTCAGAGGGATTTTACAACAGACTATTTCTGGTACCCAAGAACTCGGGGTGTTGGAGACCTGTTCTGGACATAAGTCCACTGAACGAGTACGTGAGCAAAGTCAAGTTTGCTATGGAGACATCTGCGTCAGTCCTAGCAGGCACCAGACAAGGAGACTGGATGGTGTCGATAGACCTGCAGGACGCGTATTTTCACGTCCCAATTCACCTGAACTACAGGAAATATCTGAGGTTTGTACATCATGCAACAACTTATCAGTTCAGAGCACTTTGTTTCGGACTAAGCACAGCTCCTTACGTTTTCACACGAGTGGTATTGAACGTGGCTCTGGTTACATCTGGAAGGGGTACGAATATCAATGTACCTGGACGACTGGCTAATCAGAGTCAGGTCGCAAGAAAAGTATCTGGAGGATCTACAAGTGACAATGATTATGACGCAACAGCTGGGACTGGTAGTAAATCTTGCCAAATCACAGCTGACGCCTTCACAAGACATCATCTACCTGGGGATCAGGATTTAGTTAGTGGTTTCTCGGGCTTATCCAGCCCCGAAACGCATTTTAGAATGCTTAGTACTAGAATGCCCGATGGAGTCATTTTGACTCCTTGCTACTATTCAAATAGCTCCCGGCTCGGTTCATCCATATATTTTTATGAATCCTTTGGTGACTTTTAATGATTTTGAGTGTATTACATTCTACAAGCGCAGAAAGGTTTACCGGATTACTTTAGATATAATTTTTTCAGATGTTGTCATGGATGCCCAAGGGAGTCATTTTGACTCCTTTCTGTGAAACTTCTTAAATCATATGAATCCCGTTTTCTAATAATTTTACATCATATGTTGAAGATTATAAGATAATTCTTGCTTTATTACAAGCTGACAAATGTTACCTTTCACTATTTTCTAATTTTTAGAACCCAATTCCTTGTGAATCAAGTAAATTTTCTAATGACAATTTTCAAGAAACATAGCATTTGTTATTTTACTGATATTCATCGAATGACTACATACTTTCTCTCCTCGTTTTCATTATCCTTGTATGAGTGCAACATTCATACATTTGGCAGTAGTTGTAGAGCCTAATGCTAGTTCGACTGTTCATTTCATTACAAATGAAGAAACAGAAGAGTGTATTTTGGAAGATATTGTTCCTTCGGATGGTGCAGAGTGGAAGCAAATTCTGGCTGATAAATGCTCAGGTGGCAGACGGTCAATAAAATATTTTACGAGAAATCCCTGGACCTACAGGCCATGCAAAAAGATGTATCACTGTTGGTAGCCCAGCAAGTGCATGGCGACTAATGATTGACAAATTCATAATACAGTACATCAAAAATTATACAATGGCTGAAGCTCACAGACAGAATAAAAGCCAAAATTTCTATCTAAATGATGAAGAACTTGAAGCATTTATTGCTGTTATGTATGCCAGAGGTGTAGCAAGTAAGAATGACAGACCTGTGCCAAGCCTTTTGAGAGATAAATGGGGTATTCCACTATGCAAGAAAGCTATGTCAGGAAACAGATTCTGTGAAATTCTACGGTTTTTGCGATTTGACTAAAAATTTACACGTTCAAAGAGACTCAAAACTGACAAATTAGCATTATTTTCTACAAAATGGAATAGATTTATAGATAACAGCATTGCTTGCTGCAAACCTGGGCCTAATATACCTATTGACGAGCAGTTCTTTCCATGACATCAAAACCTGATAAGTATGGTCAGAAGTATTGGTTACCTGTAAATAAGGAGAGTAAATATCTGGTGAATGGATTTCCTTATGTAGGTAAAGAAAAGCATCGTCCTACAGAAGAGGGGGTCGCTGATTATGTGGTCATGAGAATAATGGATCCCTATTTGAATAAAGGGAGAGATGTCACAACAGATAATTATTTTACATCGGTCAACTTAGCCAAGCAACTAAAGAAAAAGGGAACCAGTATCATAGGGACCATGAATAACATAAGAAGAGAAGCGCCTGCGACAGTGAGAACCATGAAAGATAATTTGTATTCTACCAATCTTTACAAGTCTGGTGACATGACTCACAGTCTATCAGGGAAAACTAAAAAACAGATGTTGCAGTTCTTAGCACTCTCCATCAAGATGTTTCTTTAGACTAAGAAAACACTGGAAACAATTAAATTTTACAACGAAACAAAATATGGAATGGTCATTTTGGACAAAATGGTTCGAAAGTATTCAGTGAGGACGTGCACAAGGCGATGGCCTATTCATTCCTTCCAAACTACCTTAGACCTGGCAGCTATAAATGCATGGGTTATCTACAAGGAAGTAACAAAAGAAAAAATTACCAGGAAACAATTCCTAGAACAACTATCCGAAGAATTAGCAAATATGAATATACAGTCAAGGAAGAAATTGGATCAGTGGAGGAAATCAAGGAAATGGAGAAAACAAAGATCAAAGCAAAGACCCAAAGAAATACTGCCAAGTGAAGGCTCATTGCAAGAAAAACGTACAGCAAGAAGTTGCACGAGATGTGAAAAATCTTTATGTGGGACCTGCACCTCAAAAGTTGAACGTGTGTGTAAAAATGTGATCTGGAATAGATTCAAATGGATATTCATGTAGTTGCCTATTATATGATTACTAGGATATCTACCTCTTCAATTTCAAGATTTTTTCAGTTTCTTCATTCCTGTATACATTGGAATACAGAGGGTATTCCAAAAAATATAGTAAAAATAAGAGATCTATTAGCCCAATCAAATGTTTATCATTTTCTTCCTAAGACCAATATTATGAGACCTACAACAGAATAAAATTACTCTTTATTTATGTAATAATGAATATAAGAATCAATATATAAACTTTTATTTACATAATTAAGGTTGAAAATATATAGGAGTTAAAATGACTCTCCGTGAGCATCCATGTGGGTAACTAAATATGATTAAAAGTATTTTTAACAAAAGAACATTGTACACAATAATATTACATTGTTTGTATACAAAACTGGTTATAACAATAAAAAGAAATGATAGAAAAAGAATTATATTCTGAAATAACCAAAAAATCCTGTGGGAGTCAAAATGACTCCCTTTGGGCATCCAGGCACATTGCTAAAGCCAGGCATCCTAGTGTTAAAAAAGGTGAAGCTCTTCCTAGGGTGATGGACCTGCTCGGCGAGGGAATGGCTGAGTTTGCTGGGGACCCTCTCCTCGATTGAGCAATTCGTCTCCCTGGGAAGACTACATCTACGTTCACTTCAGTTCCATCTGTCAAGATATTGGACAAGAGACCAAGACCTAGAAACGTGAATTCCGATCCCTCTGGGAATCAGAAATCAGTTGAGTTGGTGGGATGAACCCAACAAGCTACAAGAAGGCTTCAAATTTCAACAGAAGAACCCTGACCTAGTGTTGTATTCAGACGTGCGGTGGGGTGCAACGCTGGGGAAGGGCGAGATCTCGGGTCTATGGGAAGACCATCAGAAGAAATGGCACATAAACATGAAGGAACTGGTGGCCATTCATCTAGTGCTAATACACTTCCAGGAGGTGGTCCAAAACAAGTTAGTACAGGTCAACGCAGACAACACCACAGCGTTGGCCTACATCAGGAAACAGGGAGGCACTCATTCAGATTCCCTTTATGAGGCAGCAAAAGATCTCCTGCTGTGGGCAAAAGTGAACAATATAACTCTGATAACCCACTTCATAGAGGGAGAGAAGAATGTCAGAGCGGATCTTCTCAGCAGAGGAAGACAGGTTCTCACGACAGAATGGACCCTACATCACAAGGTGTGCAGCAGGCTTTGGAATCTGTGGGGAGAACTGTCAATAGACCTCTTTGCGACGCAGACAACAAAGAGGTTACCTGTTTACTGCTCTCCAGTCCCAGACCAGGAAGCAGTGGCAGTGGACGCCTTCCTCATGGAGTGGGAAGGACCAGACACGTACGCCTCCCCCCCCCATTCAAGATTCTAGACAGTCATGAAAAAGTTCAGGGAGTCGAACAACGCCCGCATGACCCTGATAGCTCCATTTTGGCTCATGAGACCCTGGATCACAGAGGTGATGGAGTGGCTAGTAGACACCCCCAGATCGTTACCTTGTCGGAATGATCTACTCAGGCAGCCACATATAGAGAGATACCATCAAAATCTCCTCGCTCTCAATCTAACTGCCTTTCGACTATCTAAAAACTGGCAAGAGCTAAGGGCTTTTTGAGGGAAGCTGCAAGAGCAATCGCGAGAGCGAGAAGGACATCCACAATCAAGGTGTACCAGTCAAAGTGGGACGTTTTCAGAGAATGGTGCAGAGTTAACAACATTTCCCCTTCCAGTACCTCTCTAACTCAACTGGCAGATTTTTCTGTTACACTTAAGAACCCAAGAGAACTAGCAGTATCAACCATCAAGGGATACCGCAGCATGCTAGCTTCCGTCTTCCGTCACAGAGATATTGACGTGTCGGGAGACAAGGATCACTCAGACCTCATAAGGTCCTTCGAGACAGTTAAGAGGAAGGACAACCCAACCCTCTCTTGGAATTTGGATGTAGTCCTGATGTTTTTAATCTCGAGCAGGTTTGAGCCTCTTGACATGGCTTCGTGGAAGGATCTCATTATGAAGACCCTATTCCTCGTTGCGTTGGCAACAGCCAAGAGGATAGGAGAGTTGCAAGCCTTTAGCAAAAATGTAGGCTTCAATGGAGAGAATGCAGTCTGCTCGCTGCAACTAGGTTTTCTCGCCAAGAACGAGAATCCTTCTCAGCCATGGCCCAGATCCTTTACCATACCAGGGTTAACTCATTTAGTAGGACAGGAAAAGGAGAGAGGCCTTTGTCCAGTGAGGGCTCTAAAAGTTTATGTGCAGAGGACCAAAAACATGAGAGGACAGGCAGACAACCTCTGGTGCTCGGTGAAGAAACCTTCGTTACCCTTGTCAAAGTATGCACTGGCGTTCTTAATCAAGGATTTAATAAGGGAAGCTCACAATAACTGTGACAAGAAAAGCTTCCCAATCCTCAAAGTCAAAGCACACAAAGTAAGAGCTGTGGCAACTTCGATGGCTTATAGACACAACAAGTCTATGAAATCGATTTTGGAAGCGACATTCTGGCGAAGCAAGTCAATCTTCGCAGATTGTTACCTAAAAGAGGTGCAGACCCAATATGAGAATTGTTGTTCCGTGGGTCCGTACGTTGCCTCCGGCGCCATAGTTGGAGAAGGTACTACTGCCTCTAACCTATAACCTTGTTTATACCCTTGCTTTTTCTTGAACTTGATCTCACAGGTTGTCTGTGAAGGTTGTTGCAACCTTCCACGGTCTGGGGTGCAAGTCCAAGTTATTTTTTATGGAGTTTGTTTTAGTGTGTTACTGGGTCAGGTGGTCAGCTCATTGTCCATGGCTATGCTAGGATAGCAAGGGTGGTGGTCTAGTCATGTTAAGGTCGAGGACCGTGTGACAGCCCCACAGAGACTTTTTACAGCCCCCTGGCCCGATCGCTGGGTCTCAAGGAATGCAGGCGAATGAGGCAGGAAAACTATGTAGGCAGCTTCCTTATCAGGTTGGAACCAGATTATTGGTACAGCTAATTTGTAGCGATTAATAATTATACAAATTCCCAACGGTGTTGTGGTTCTCTAACCCACCACCAATGGTGTCAATCAGCTATATATATGTAACTACCAGGGAAGTTAGATATTTAAAAATGGTATTTTCATTTTAAAATAAGTTTTTAAATATACTTACCTGGTAGTTACATATATAAAAGGTCCCTCCCTCCTCCCCTCTGAGAACAGGGACATGGAATTTCTGAGGACAAATGGCAATGGTTCCAAGTACCTGGGTAGAGGGAGCACAGGTGTGATCACCTGACCATCTATCGGTGATTGCTGCGAATTTTGAATTTCTGCCGTGCGCGCAACAAATCGGCGGGATAAAGCTATATATATGTAACTACCAGGTAAATATATTTAAAAACTTATTTTAAAATGAAAATACCATTTTAACATGATTCTCTTTTTAGTATTTTTCTTATATATTTATTGAATTTTCTATACTTTTCATGAAATTGCCTATGGTATAAAATTATAGACTTGTTATTGATTCGGCTTCATTGACTATTGCAATTACCAAATCCAATAACATATAGTTATTCATTAATTCTTTCTCAGATTGAAAACTCATTCTTTTATTGCTTGCACTCATCTTCAGCTAAATATATTTTTTCAAACTGCTATCGAAAATGTCTGCTATATCAATCAGCGACAACTCTTTACAAGGAGATATAGTCTTTGAATAACACTCACTTAGCTTTAAATGCATAATGAGGCCATAGTTTCACTATAGTACAGTAAACGATCAACTGATGATCTTTGTTATTCGTAACAGATAACTATCGTACAACACCAAGATAGAAGATCGTGCTAGAGTATGTATGAACACTACAATGCAGAGTATGGGTATTTTGATGCTTGGATGAACAGATGGGCTAAGTACACTCAAGTGTTAAGCCATCAACTCGACTGGAGTTTGAGTAGATGAACGGATTGATGATGTACAATGAAATTTTTATCAAGTGCTTGATTGTTTTATGCAGATATTTATAGTTTACTTTTTAAAATGAATCTATTGGTAAAGTTTTTATTGTTGAATCTGCATATAAGAAGGGTGGACTGAATTCCTATTATCTTATTTTTAGTCAAAATGTTAGACTATGAAAAAAGCCAAGTAATTCAAGGCTAGGCTTATTGGTTATTGAAAAAGGAGTTAGACAGGGAGACCTCAGCTGTTCTAAATTATTCACAGCATGCATAGAAGTTTTTAACAATTTTGATTGGGAAAATGGAGGAATTAATATTAATGGGGAATATCTTAACAACTTAAAGTTTGTATATGACATAGTTCTGTAGTGAATCATGGAAGGAATTGCAAAAGGTGACAGAAGATTTGAGTAGAGAAAGAATAAATGTAGGACTGAAAATGAATGTGTAAAACTAGATGATAATGTTGAAAATGCAGAGATAGTAGATAAAGGGTATGGATGAACCTGTAGATATTAATGAATATATGTACCTAGGACAGACAGTACTTCCCCAGAATGTGAGACCAAAATTGAAAGAATGATAAGCATGAGATGGAGAGCATTTGGTGAACAAAAGGAAATTATGAAATTAAAATGTCATCTTCTCAAATGAAGAAATGTATTTAATGAGATGGTCCTATCAGTATTAACTAAAGCCTTAGAACATAAGGTAGATACAACTCAAAGATCTATGGAAAGGATAATAATGGGAATAAGCAACATGTGTACAAGAGCAAAATAAGGTAGTAGAGGATATTCTAGCCACATGTAAGAAAAAATAATGGACATGGGAAGGACATATAATGAGAATGACAGATAATAGGTGGACATTAAGAATAACATAATGGGTCACTAGAGATTACCAAAGAAACGGGAAGGAAGAGAAAACGACAGATTGGCGACTTAAAGAAATATGGAGATATAGACTGGCATAGAAAGATTATAAACAGATGCAAGTAAAAGGACATCTCTGAGGCTTTTGTTCTGCAATGGACTAGTGACAGCTGATGATGATGAAGAAGTAATGAGGCTAACTTTGTATGTGTTTTAAAAACAAATGCTTGTTTTAAGGATGTTTTGGAAGCTTGTATAGAATAGGCAGAAGATTTTTTAGTTTTTTATCATCATGAATTGGCTCAGCTGTAAATGCCTTGAATATAGTATTTGAGAAGTGAAATGTATTAACATTTTGCCATATATTTCTTACCTTTCAAAGATGTTTATTGTATTTTATCAATATTTTCAGGTTGGATGTATGAGAGCAGGGGCAAGGGCCGTACAATGAGCATCACATCTCGCCTGTGGTTTTCAGCTGTAACATTTTTGACTGGGTTTTCCCGCCCCATGCTGTATTCTTATCAAGGATCTCTCCCTCGCCTTCCTCTACCTGCTCTGAAGGATACTATGTCCAGGGTAAAAAGGATTAGTAAAGTTACCTAATGATTCCCTTTTTACCTAACAAGTTTCTTCATATTAAGTAGCAAAATGAAACAATATAATAGTAGCTAAGTTGTCTTATGCTTACCTGCACAATCAACATCTGCTAATAGATTTTGCTGCAGCAACTTTTTTCTAATTTTGTTTCCTCTGTAATCCATTTATGTAAGTGTAATTTACATACTAATGCCAGAATGATCTGTAATTATCAGTTAAGGGGACCGTCCGCCATGTCCGCCATTTTTTTTTTAATGATCCAAATTACACAATTTCTATATATGTTTTAGACATATATAATACCTTCATCATATAAAAATTTCAAGTCATTTGATCAAAAACTTTTGGATTTATGAGCAAAAATCATGATTTAAAAAAAATATTTAGGTACATTTTTCCTCACTAGTATAATACCAATTGTATTGAAACTTATACCACAAAAACTACTCTAACAACCGAACAATTCTGTCAGACAGAATTTTGATTTTCCTTTCTCTTTTTTTTTAATGAATTTTTATTTTTTTTCCCTCGTCTAGACGGAAAATAATCGTGAAAAAAAATGTAAAACGAAAATCAAAATTTTGTCTGACAGAATTGTGCGATTTTTATTCTTCTTTTCAACGATATCTTTTTCTCTAATATCGAACAACAAATAAGTGAGAAAAATGTACCTAAGTGGGAATAAGTATGTTTTTGAGTTATGAGCTCCCAAAGATTTGCAGCAAGCTTTTGCTTCTTTTCTAAAAGAAATCAAGATATTATTATGATAACTTTTATTGTTCATTCCTACATAAATGCACCCTAAAGGAGGTATTTGAACCCTCAGTTTACTATTCCTGTTATGAGTTGCCTGCGATCTGTAATTGTTGCCAGTGTTTTAGTTAGCAGGTTTCAGCTTTGTACTCTTATCCAGGTTTCCCTCTTTCTTGGTTCTTTTTTCTTGTTCTCCACTTACTTTTTGTTCTTTCTATCACCTTATGTAACATTGGCATTGCTATAAAATTCCAGAGGACATTGTGAAAGCACAATCAACATATGAACTTCAAGTAAATAAACACATGCATTATAATTTCTATATGCCTTTGGAAACTTTGTGATTTTTTCGTAGCTGGTAGTTTTCATTCACTTACCCTCTACCAATGCCTTTCATATCTGCCAGAGGTACGAGATTTCGAAACACAGAGAGAGAGAGAGAGAGAGAGAGAGAGAGAGAGAGAGAGAGAGAGAGAGAGAGAGAGAGAGAGAGAGAGAGAGAGTTGAACATTGTTATTATAGTATTTGTATAAATGGGAGTTTTTAATAATTGGAGAGAGAGAGAGAGAGAGAGAGAGAGAGAGAGAGAGAGAGAGAGAGAGAGAGAGAGAGAGAATATAAAAGTATTTGTATAAATGGCAGTGGTATATAATTCGAGAGAGAGAGAGAGAGAGAGAGAGAGAGAGAGAGAGAGAGAGAGAGAGAGAGAGAGAGAGAGAGAGAGAGAACTACGCATCTGTCAAACTCAGTCCTACAGACGACCCCATAAGGATGACGTCATTATTTAAAGACCGCTATTTTCATTGTTTGGAAAAATTATTGACTATTTGTGCTTTCTACAACCTTAGGTAACATTGGCCTTGCTATAATGTTCCCGAGGGCGTTGTGGAAACACAATGTACATACGAACTTCAAGTAAACAAACGCATACATTATAACTTCTATACATCTTTGGCATCTTTGGCTTCTGTTTTCTTGTTCTCCACTTACTTTTTGTTCTTTCTATCACCTTATGTAACATTGGCATTGCTATAAAATTCCAGAGGACGTTGTGAAATCACAATCAACATACAAACTTCAAGTAAATAAACACATGCATTATAATTTCTATATGTCTTTGGAAACTGTGATATTTCGTAGCTGGTAGTTTTCATTCACCTACCCTCTACCAATGCCTTTCATTTCTGCCAGAGGTACGAGATTTCGAAACAGAGAGAGAGAGAGAGAGAGAGAGAGAGAGAGAGAGAGAGAGAGAGAGAGAGAGAGAGTGAGTTGAACATTGTTATTATACTATTTGTATAAATAGGAGTTTTAAATAATTCGAGAGAGAGAGAGAGAGAGAGAGAGAGAGAGAGAGAGAGAGAGAGAGAGAGAGAGAGAGAGAGAGAGAGAGAGAGAATAAAAGTATTTGTATAAATGGCAGTGGTAAATAATTTGAGAGAGAGAGAGAGAGAGAGAGAGAGAGAGAGAACTGCGCACCTGTCAAACTCAGTCCTACAGACGACGCCATAAGGATGACGTCATCATTTAAAGACCGCTATTTTCATTGTTTGGAAAAATGATTGACTATTTGTTCTTTCTACAACCTTAGGTAACATTGGCCTTGCTATAATGTTCCCGAAGGCGTTGTGGAAACACAATGTACATACGAACTTCATGTAAACATACGCATACATTATAACTTCTATACATCTTTGGCAACTTTGGCTTCTGTTATTGTAGGAGTAGACTTCGTTCATCTACACTCTACCAATGCCTTCCATTTCTGCCAGACGTACGATAGATCGAAATATAAGTGAAAAATCGCTATATATATGCAAAATTACACACAAAGACGATTTTGTCAAACTAAGTCATGCAGACGACACAGTAAGGATGACGTCATCATTTAAAAACCTCTATATCTTCGTTATTTGTAAAAATAATTGTCTGAAACTTCTAGGGAATATGTACGACATGTTTACGCATACATAGAAGCAATAAAACGATTTTCGATTTCTGAAAGTTATGTCAATACCCCATGGGGGACGGTCCCCTTAATTAAAATTATTTTGTTAATGATTGAACTGTATGATTCCATTAATTTAATGAACTCATAAATTTATGTAACAGTAAGATTTCTAATAAATCTCTATGCATGCTGTTTGCTAGTGTGTTAGTTCCGGTCTGCCAGCTCAAATTGAGTCGAGTGACCTAGAAAGAGGTAGCTGAGCTATGTAAGGCTACCAAGAGCACACATGACTTGTGTGATATTCCCATTGCAAATCAACATGGTAGTACCCAGTTTCACCTCTAGGAAACACTACTCTAGATCTTGTGACTGGTGTGAGCAGACTTCTTGTTTACCTCTCTTGGCTTTTGCATTTTGATTCAGCTAAGAAGCTTGCTTCTTAACAACAATCACCATTCAGAATTTTTCAAATCTTTGTGAAGTATTGACAGCGAAGAAGACTTATGAAGAATTAGACATAGATTTTCACTTTTTCTTTGCTAGCATGGACCAGATCAACTGATCTCCAACTTTAGACCAACCTTCCCTTTCTACTTCATGTGGCAAGGCTAAACTAAGTAGCAAAACTGCATTTCATGACCATTCTTTGTGCTGACTGTTGGTAGTGAATTGTAACTTGAGTCGTACTGTATGTGATGAATGTACACATTGGTCACTCTTTGAGACAAGTGTATGTGAATCATATGACTACCTAGCTCAAGAAAAGACTTTCCAAGCAAGGACACAGAGAGGGTTCAGTTGATTGATGCGAAGTAGGGAATCATTTTAGACATAGCTCAGTTGAGGAGGTATTAGGAGGTGAGTGTGACAGTACGTCGATAATTTCAAAGGTGGTCAGCATGTCAGGTGAGCAACATGTCTGTTCTCCTATCCTTATGGAACCTAGTGTAACAAGGTCAGTGGCCCTGGAAGAATTCGGGCAGAAGAATGTTGAGGGTCTCAATTGGGGTGTGTCAACCCTAGAATTGACACCTTAGTGTCAGGTATTGCGTGTAACCTTTAAATTCAGCACCAACCTCTCTTTTTCAGATCCCTCGGTCCTGTTCAGGGTTCCCATTCCACCCCATGGTGAAGGAAGGACTCTTGCTGAACCTACCCTAACAGGTTCTGAATGAATCCACCCTGATGCTTAGCAAGTGTGAAGTAAAGTCATACTTCCCTTTTAGCTCAGAGTCAGGTTTTAAGGGTAGTGACAACAGACATTGCTCCTACCATGCGGGGAAGAGGCAATCAAGGTCACAGCTGATTGCTTCTTCCAGCCTTCCTTGTGTGGAGCAAGCACTTCAGGAGACTTACAATTGTCCTTTTCCTGGGGACAAGGTTTTGTCATGAGAGGGTTGTGGGGGAGAGTGGCACTCCAGCTAGAGTGTGGAAGTTCAAGGAATATTTTAGCTTCTTGTTTGTTTGAGGATCAGGGTGGTTGAAGTCAACTATCACAACAGAGGAACTTAGAGAGTTCCCTTGTTCATGTTTCTGTAGAACACAGAACAGGCAAAGAAAAGGAATCCAATTCCATGCTTCTCAATAGGAAAATACCTACGACATGGCAGACAGATGGTCACCAAGAGGTGACAAGCCTCACTTTATTATTATTACTACCTACAGTAAGCTACATCTCTTGTTGGAAAAGCAGGTTACTACAGTATGCTGTAAGGCAAAGAGCTCCAACAGGGAAAAATAGCCCAGTGAGGAAAAGAAATAAGGAAATAAACTATACTTGAAGTAAATTAATATAAAATATCTTAAGATCAGTAACAACATTAAAGTAGATTTGTCATATATAATCTATGGAGAGACTTTTGTCAGCTCTTCAACATAAAAATATTTGCTGCACCCCTATCTAACAGTTCACTAGCATTCAACTCATACCACCCTCCTAATGATAGAATGCCTTGATGAAGTCATTGAGCTTTAGCACGGCATTTCATTCTCGTGCTGAAACTTGGTGACGAGCAAGATGGCTCTCGAACTTGGGGAAATTGCTCTGCTCCCCTAGTTCAAATTAAAATTTCTTTCTAATCTTTCTCTTCCTCTTAATATTACTTGCACCTTCTCCAAATTTTATAAACTTTCTTTCATGTTGCTGACCCAACTCTGAGTAAAATTTCCCATATGTATATGTGTATATATGTATGTCCCTTTTTCTTTTTGATGGCATTGATGTTTCTACATCCGTTATTGCTGCCTGCTTTGATGAATGGTAGGAGGTGTCACGGTTGGGAGGTGTTTGCGCTCAAAGCTATACGAAAGTATTGAATTATCTCGGCCATCCCGAAGATGGTTTGGACCTTTTTGGCGGAACTATTCTCAAGTGTTGGGTCTTTGGAATCCAGGGGGATCCAATGCTTGGGGTAGGACTATTGGCTTTTGGCCAGAAGCCCATCATTACAGATACGGGGAGGATGATTCCATAGCTTTTTGGTCTCGGTCCAAACAGGCGGGTTCAGCTTACACCGCTGCCTCTCTATCTGTTTTGATGCTATCCTTCGGGTAAGGTATAGATTGGACCATCTGGGAAGTATACTCTCATTAGGCCAATAGTGGAGAGTGCAAATTTCCTTTCCAACATGTGATGCCTTAATGTTCTCAAGCAGGTAAATTAAACTATTTGAATTCACATTATCCTTTTAATTTTTTCTCATGGATTCCGGTGATGACTCTCCCTCTCCTGGATATGCTGACTCTCCCCCGCACTGTTGATGACCTCTGGCAATTCATTTAAAGACAATTCCGCTGACGACTTAGGAACTAAAAAGGACTATTCTTTGAACATTCGAAAAAAGGGTAATTTGGGCAACACAGGAAAATTGAAAATCTCGCATGTTACTCAAATCCCATTAGAAGCTAATTATAATGTGCTACATAAAGTATTTGAATGCTACGGATTAATAAAAGAAATTAGAATGAAACTTCAAGAGGACAAATGGGATTCTTGGCTATCATTTAAATGTCATGAGGAGCATTCAATGCAAGCCGTAACATTATTAATATTAAAGTAGGTAATATGAGTATTAAGGGTGCTCTGTGTGATGGGGTACCTGAAGATTTTGATGTCTATAGAACAGCAGACTGGATTGATAAAGACATAGAAATAGTTATGCCATCCCAAAGAAAGCCCAAACCACCAATGTGGATTCTTGCTCAATCTACAGGAGGTACAGAAAATTATTTTAAGATCTGCAAATTTCTTTAGAAGAAGGTAGGAACAATCGCACCTGGAAATATATCTCGATTCGGCAATAAAAGTTACTTGATAAAGGCCAAGTCATACACACAGTCTGTCATATTGTCCAATTTAAAGACAGAAAATGATATCAAATTGGACACCAAACTCCATCTAAACTTTAGCTATGGAAGGGGAGTGGTTTTCAATAGGGATCTATTTGAATTTACTGAAGAGGAGATATTGGCTATGTGTCCACTGTCAGTGTGAAAAGTACATAAAGTACCTGGAACATCAATGATTATCCTTACTTTCCTGGATGCTGATGTACCTTTCCACATAGACATAGAAAATGATAGGATTAGAGTTCGACCTTTTAAGCATAAGCCACTGCAATGTTTTGATTGCTTTAAATCTGGGCATCCTTCCAAAGTTTGCAAGAATGATAAAATTTGTAATACTTGCTCCAATCTTTACCATGGAGAATGTACACTCTAGGCAAGGTGCTTGAACTGCAACTCTAATCATAAATCTAATGATAGGAGCAGCCAATGTTATAAGTTGGAAGAGGCTGCCCTCAGTAAATCAATTATTGAACATGAAGGCGTGGGGCATGCAAAGAGATTATTAAATAAATCTACTATATATGCAAAGACATTAAAAACAGGAGAAAAAGTTCCTCGGGAATCATCTAACCCACCTATTACGGTAGGTAGTTCTCGAAAAAGAAATTCACCATCTACTGATAAAGTGCTGCCTAATAAGACAAGAATATCTCCTCCTAAAGATTTACCATTGAGTATCAACAAAAAGACATTGCCCACCACTATCAAACCTTTGTTCCCCATTGCAAAGGATAGTACTAACCTCTCCCAGGCCATATCCTTGCCTGATTTAATGGAGATTCCACCTGAAACCAAGTTATCAGGTGCACCTGTAGTGGGGAAGGTACAAAAACCTGGTAGCTCACAACCTATTAATCGTAAAAGAGAGAGACCTCTATCTCTCTTACCCCCTTCCGTAAGAAATATTAGAGTTATGCCATCAAATAAATATGACGTTTTGTCTGTTGATGTTTCTGATCAACCAGAAGTCAATTTAAATGAATCAGAAATTCCAGTTGAGGTCCACCATCCCCCTCAACAATTAGATCAAAAGGACAAAATGAAAATAATAAACATAAAACCCAATTTATCAAAACCCTCTCTAATAAAACCACCGGGAAGTAGTGTTAAATCAAAAATTACTAATGGGAAGACTTTATCCAAAAGTTTTTCCAAGAAATAATCCATAGTTTTTTCCTCCATTGTGCAATGGAAATGTCTGGGTTTAAGGGCAAAATATGAAATTAAGCTCCTAATTCATGAACATTCCCCCATAATTGTATGTCTACAGGAAAGTAAGCTTAAATGCTAGCACTCCTACTCCTCGAGAGTATGTCAGCTATAGAACACCATATAATCAACAAGCAGGGAGCCATGGCAGAAGTCTCACATACGTTTGTTGAGATGTTCCCCAAATACCCTTATGTTTGTACACCCCTGCAGGCAGTGGTTGTACAAATTGATATAGGGAGAAAATATACAATATGCTCTCTGTACTTACCTCCAAATAATAATATTTTATATGATGATTTAGTAGAGGTCATTTAACAATTCCTTCAACCTTTTCTCTTACTGGGAGATATGAATGGTAGACATCCTTTATGGGATGATGTTTTGGCAAGCACAAGGGGCAATATTGTCTCATCAATTGTGGAGAATGAGGATATGGGACTCCTTAATACAGGAGAGCCCATGCACTTCCATGTTCAGACAGGTACCTTGTCATGCATTGACCTTTCAATTGCAAGCTCTAACTGCCTTCTTGATTTCGATTGGAGGACATTAGATGATTGGCATATTATTGATTATGCAGACTGGGATAAATTTCGTGAGCTAAATCCCCCCAGATGCTGAAGCCTTGTCTAGGGTGGGGGGCTTAGGGATTAGCAGCTGGGCTCTAATGAACAGTGGGAACTGCTTTCCCACTGGACCTTGGTGCCCAATTGTTGATCCAACTAAATCAGAGAGCACTTTCTCTTTTCCTTTTAGTTATTTCTTTTTTTCTCCCATCTCTTCCTTTTGGGGTTGAACTTGTTGAAGACTTTTGCTTGTTTGACTATATTTTGGATGCTTCTTTGGATTTGGCAGAGTGCGTGATGGACGACATTCCATCTCAACCTGTACCATCATCCTCTGGCAGACCCCATTGGGTGCAGACCAAGTCTGTTAAGAGTTGGGCTCCAGTGATCTGGTTTTAAGTCGCCCATATTTGCGGGTAATGGGTGACGCTGGGCATTGGAGTTGTCGGTGGGAGGATCTAACCACCCCCACTGACCAGTGTATGCCCACCTCAAGAGAGGCAGCCTCTCTCTAATAGAGGACTGGTCCCCACTGAAGCCTCTTCCCGTGTTGGGCCACATGGGATAGGAGGACTGACATCCTCCGATAAGAGGTGAATAACCCGGCTTGCTCTCTCAAAAAAAAAAAAAAAAAAACCCTCTGTTGACGACCTGGAAAATACAAACATGGACCTCGGTACAGACAGCTCCAACTGGGGTTCTAATATCGTAACATTTAAAACCTTACTCACGTCATACGAAGAATGACAAGAAAACACTGGAGAAGAAGAGAGAGAGAGAGAGAGTGAGAAATGATGACAGTACAGAAAAAATATAGAAAAGTAGAAGTATTACCTGGTCACTATGAAGTAGTGAATTGTGAGAATTTTTTTATTTTGGAATTTGAAAATGCAAGACATGGACGTGTAAATGTTTTTAAAGCTAAAATGGAAATAGGTGCTGTATGTGGAGGGCAGACAGAAATTCTTCCCCAGGGAAATGGAAGTCTCTTAATAGAGACACTATCCCCAAGACTAGGCGAAAGATTGAAAACACACAATATTGGATGGTCATTGTGTCAAATGCGTTTCGCACCCCACTTTCAACCAGAGTAGAGGTGTGATATATGCTCCAGAATTGCTGGACATAAAGGAAAAAGAAATTGAGGATGAACTGAGGAATCAAGGAGTAATAAAAGTAGTCAGAATGAAAAAGAGAGTTGGAGAACAACATATTCCTCTTGCTACTTTGATTATAACATTTGATCAATGCAGATTACCAAATGTTATTAAAGCTGGTTGGCTATCTTTGAAGGTGAAACCATATATCCCTTCTCCATTGCAATGTTATCATTGCCAAATGTATTGCCATTTAAGCCAGAAATGCAAGGAAAACTTAAATAATAATCCAGCTGTTTGTGCAAACTGTGGAAAAAATAGACATGGAGTATGCTTAGACAATCCAAATTGCATACATTGTGGGGAAGCACACCCAGCTACTGTACATCTAAAAGCTGTGTTAAGTTCATTTTTTAAAAAGAAATTCAGGCCATTAGGACCATGGAAAGGGTTACTTTTAGAGAGGCTTGTAAAAGAGCTCTTGAAAAACAGATAAGACCAGGGCAACCTTTTTCAATGCTTCTGAAGAAAAACTTGCCAAAGCACACGGACGAAAATTATATTCCCACTTCTAAGATAAAGAAACATGTAAAAGTAGTTAAAGAGGTTGAAACTCAAATTAAAAATCTATATCCAGAAATTGTAGAAAAATCAAAACAGGTACCTGAAGATCTGAAACGTATTCAAAAGCCATCTGCTCCGATTCTAAATAATAGTACAGACCCCTCTCAGGCCGTATCCTTGCCTGATCTGATGGAGGTTCCACTTGAAACCAATTTACCTGGTGAACCTGTAGTGGGGAAGGTGCAAAAACCATACAGCTCACAACCTTTTAATCGAAAAAGAGAGAGACCTCCATCTCTCTCGCCTCCTACTAAAAGAAACATTAAAGTCACGACTTCAAGCAAATATGATGTCTTGTCTGCAGATGTTTCTGATCAACTGGAAGGTAAATTGAATAAATCAGAAATTCAAGTTCAGGTCCACCATCTTCCTCAACAATTAGATCAAAAGACGAACACAAAACCCAATATATGAAGATCCTCTCTTAGAGAGATACCACCGGGAAATATTGTTAGATCAAATACTGCTAATTAGAAGACTTCATCTAAGGTGTCTTCCAAAAAATAAACCATAATTTTTTCCTCCATTCAGCAATGGAATTACCAGGGTTTATGGGCGAAATATGAAGAATTTAAGCTCCTCATGCGTGAGCACTCCCCCATAACTGTATGTCTACAGGACAGCAAGCTTGATGCTAACACTCATTGTCCTCGAGAGTATATTAGCTATAAGACACCATATGATCGAGCTGGGAGCCATGGGGGAAGTCTTGTATTCGTTTGTCGAGATGTTCCCCAAATATCTTTGTCTATCTGTCCCCTCTGCAGGCAGTGGTTGTACAGATTGATATAAGGAGAAAATACACAATATGTTCTCTTTACTTGCCTGCAAATGATAACATCTCATATGATAATATAGTAGAGGTGATTAAACAACTCCCACAACCTTTTCTTTTACTAGATGTTAATAGTCGACATCCTTTATGGGTTGATGTTTTGGCAAACGCAAGGGGTTATATTATGCCATCAATTTTGGAGAAAGAAGATGTAGGACTCCTTAATACAGGAGAGCCTACATATTTTCATGTTCAGACAGGTACCTTGTCCTGTATTGACCTATCAGTTGCAAGCTTTGTCTTTTCGATTTTAATAGGAGAACATTAGATGATTGGCATACTAGTGTTCATGCATCAATCATTATAAACACCAACAATGGTTCAATTTTTCAGAGATCGCCACAATGCAATCTTTATAAGACGGACTGGGATAGATTTCTGGAGCTAAGTGAAATTGAAGGAAATGCAAAACAGTTTGAAAGTGTTGATGATGCCATAGACTTACTTGATGTAACTCTTCACACAGCAGGAGTCAATTCCATTCCCAAAACAACAGGGATATTCAAACGACGACCAGTCCCCTGGTGGTCATCAGAACTAACTGCCCAGCACAGAGCCACAAGAAAGTTTTTAACCCAGTTGCGCAGGCGCCATACTGAAGAGAATTTAGTCATTTACAAGAAATTGTAGAGCACAGTTCCGTCGTGCCATGAAAGAAGCTAGACGCCAGTCTTGGTTGTCATTTTTTTTCTCCATCAATAGTAGAACTCCAACATCACCTGTGTGGAGGAAAGTGAAAAAGATAGCAGGCAAATTCACCCCAAACCCACCAACAGTGTTAAGGGTAAATGATCAGTATATGTCTGGAGCAACCGAAGTTAGCAAAGCCCTGGCTGATCATTTTTCAAATATACCATGCAAGTGTGTAGCACCTCCTGGTCACCAGTATAGTAGCATTGAAGAAAAGGTTTTAGATTTCGCAATAAGATAGAAAGTCATACAATTCTCCGTTTACTGAAAGAGAATTTTATTCTGCACTTGCTACATATAACAATAAAAAAGCCCCTGGACCCGATGGAATTCCATATGCAATGGTTAGACACGTAGCTTTTAATACAAAGTTATTTATTTTAAGCATTATTGATAGAATATGGCATGATCATAGTTATCCAATTGTTTGGGAACTAGCCATTATTTTAGCCTTTTTAAAACCCGTTAAGGACAAGTTTTTAGCAGCAGATTATAGGCCTATTGCATTGACATCTTGTTTATGTAAAATCATGGAGAAGATGGTCAATATAAGACTGATATGGTACCTTGAAAAGAAGGGTTCTTTATCACCCATTCAAATGTGGATTCAGAAAAATGCACTCAACGACTAATGTGTTTATATGACTTGAGTCCTCTATTTGTGAAGCGTTTGCTTCCAAACCGCACCATGTGACAGCCTGTTTTGACCTTGAAAAGGCATATGATACCACATGGAGATATGGTATACTTAAAAGAATTCATGAGTTTGGATTAAGAGGAGAACTACTACTATTTATTCAGTCATTTCTTTCACATAGTTTTTCAAGTTAGAGGTGGGGAAACACTATCAGAGAGTAAATGCCAGGAAGAAGGAGTTCCCTAGAGTAGTGTGCTGAGTGTAACCTTTTTTGCACTAGCAATTAACGGGATATCCTCAGTTATTCCCCGGGATGTTCTCTTAACATTATTTGTGGATCTCTCCATATCATTTGCTGGAGCTAGAATGGCAATGGTTGAGGGAAAAATACAACCCTTTATTAAGAAAGTTATCCAGTGGGCCGATATGAATGGATTTAAGTTCTCGACAAGTAAAACTACAATTGTCTATTGCTGTCTTATCCGGGGAGTACATCCAAACCCGGATATATACATCAAAGTGCAACGGATCCCATGTGCAGGTGAAGCTAAATAATTAGGTTTGATATTTGATTGTAGGCTTACATGGGTTTCTCACTTAAAAGCATTAATAGCTAAATGTCTTGAGGCTCTGAATCTTTCAGAAGTATTGTGTCATACATTCAGGGGGGCAGACTGTGAAACTATTTTCAAATTATGCAAGGCCTTAATATTTTCAAATTTAGTTATGGGTGTGACATATACTCCTCAGCCACCCGAAGGCGATTAAAGATATTAGATTATATACATGCTGGTATAAGATTGTCCACAGGAGCATTTAGAACCTCACCTATCCCAAGTGTCCTTGTTGATGCTGGAGAGTACCTCTAGACCATTACCGCATGTCTTCCATTATTCGGTATTGGTTTAGGTCACAAAGACTCCCCAACTCTTTAGCTTTTATGCCTTGTAAGGAACTTGAGATACCGTGAGTTGTACCCAAAATCTTCTCAACCTTAGGGCTCTTGAGTAAAACAATTATCCAACAGTCTTGATAAAATTAAAGGTAAGGTACTACCATTTAAGATACCATCAACCCTCCATGGAAATTACCAGAGATATCTTCCTGTAAATATTTTATTGGTGTTGAAAAAAAAATGACTGAATTAGAAGCTAGGTCTCTTATTATGGAACATTTTGAAGAACATAGGGAATCAACTTCTATATATACCGATGGCTCTAAATCCGATGCTGGTGTTGGATTTGGAGTAAATATTAGTTCTTTTAACTGTATAGGGGCACTTCCTCCTATATCTTCCATATTTACTGGGACCTCGGTGGCCAACTGTTGATCCAACTAAATCAGTCGGCACTTTCTCTTTTCCTTTTGGTTATTTCTTTTTTTCTCCCATCTCTTCCTATTGGGCTTGTACTTGTTGATGACTTTGGCTTGTTTGATTTTGCTTTGGCTGCTGCTTTGGATTTGGCACAGTGTAGGATGGACGGCATTCCATCTCAACCTGTGCCAATTTAGACGCCATCACCCTCTGGCCGACCCCATTGGGTGCAAACTAAGTCTGTTAAGGCTCCAGTGATCCGGTTGCAAGTCACTCATATTTGCGGGTAATGGGTGAGGCCAGGCATTGGAGTCGCCGGTAGGAGGGGCTAACCACCCCCACTGACCAATGTACCCCAACCTTAAGAGAGGCAGCCCCTCTCTAATGAAGGACTGGTCCCCGCTGAAGTCTCTTCTCGTGTTGGGCCACATGGGATAGGAGGACTGACATCCTCCGATAAGAGGTGGATAACCCGGCTTCCCCTTATCAAAAAAAAACCACCCCTCTTTTGACGACCTGGAAAATACAAACATGGACCTCGGTACAGACAGCTCCAACTCGGGTTCTGATGTTGTAACGTTGGAACCTTACATGCGTTATGGAAATAATGATAAAGAAACACTAGAGAAGAAGAAAGAGAGAGAGAGTGAGAAATGATGACAGTACAGAAAGATATAGAAAAGTAGAAGTATTACCTGGTCACAATGAAGTAGTGAATTATGAGAAATTTTTTAATTTGGAATATGAAAATGCAAGACATGAATGTGTAAATGTATTTAAAGCCAACAGGGAGATAGTTGCTTTATGTGGAGCGCAGCCAAAAATTCTTCCCCAGGGAAATGGAAGTCTCTTGATTGAGACACTTTCCCCATTACAAGGTGAAAAATTAAAAACACTTTCAAAATTGGATGGTCGTAGTTTAAAAATCGTTTCGCACCCCATTTTTAACCAGAGTAGGGGTGTGATATATGCTCCAGAATTGCTGGACATAGAGGAAAAAGAAATTGAGAATGAACTGATAAGTCAAGTAGTAAAAGTAGTCCGAATGAGTAATTGAGTTGGAGAACAACATATTCCTCTTGCTACTTTGATTGTAACTTTTGAGCAAAGCAGATTACCAAATATTATTAAAGCTGGTTGGCTGTCTTTGAAGGTGAAACCATATATCCCTTCACCATTACGATGTTATCATTGTCAAATGTATGGCCATTTATGCCAGAAATGCAATGAAAAACTAAATAATAAGCCAGCTGTTAGTGCCAACCCTGGAAAAAATAATCATGGTGCATGCATAGAAAATCCAAATTGAATACATTGTGGGGAAGCACACCCAGCTACATCTAAAAGCTGCATTAAGTTTATTTTTGAAAAAGAAATTCAGGCCATTAAACCATGGAAAGGGTTACTTTTAAAGGGGCTCGTAAAAGAGCTTTTGAAAAGCAGATAAGACCAATGCAACCTTTTTCAATGGTTTTGAAGAAAAACTTACGAAGAAAAACTTACCAGAGCACACAGACAAAAACTTTATCCCTTATTCTAACATAAAGAAACACGTAAAAGTAGTTAAAAAGGTTGAAAGTCCCATTGAATATTTATATCCAGAGATTGTAGAAAAATCAAAACACATACTTAAAGATCTAAAAGATATTCAAAAGCCATCTACTCCTATTAAAAACAATAGTACAAACCTCTCTCATGCCCTGTCCTTGCCTGATCTGATGGAGGTTCCACTCGAAACCAATTTACCTGGTCAACCTATCGTGGGGAAGGTGCAAAAACCTGACAGATCACAACCTTCTAATCGAAAAAGAGAGGGGCCTCTATCTCTCTCGCCTCCTACCATAAGAATCATTAAAGTCACGACTTCAAATGAATATGATGTCTTGTGTGCTGATTTTTCTGATTAAATGGAAGGTGAATTAAACAAATAAGAAATTCAAGTAGAGGTCTACCATCCTCCTCAACAATTAGATCAAAAGAACGCAAAGAAAAAGACGAACAAATTACCCACTTTATCAAGATCCTCTCTAGATATACCACCGGGAAATATTGTTAGAGTAAATATTGCTAATGGGAAGACTTCATCTAAGGTGTCTTCCAAAAAATAAATCATAGTTTTTTCTTCCATTCTGCAATGGAATTGGCAGGGTTTAAGGACGAAATATGAACAACTTAAGCTCCTCATACGTGAGCACTCCCCTATAACTGTGTTTAAAAGAAAGCAAACTCGATGCTAATACTCCTTGTCCTTGAGAGTATGTTAGCTATAGGACACCATATGATCAATGAGCGGGGAGCCATGAGAGAAGTCTTATATACATTAATCGAGATGTTCCCCAAATATCTGTGTCTATCTGTACCCCTCTGGTGGCAGTGGTTGTACAGATTGATATTGGGAGAAAATAAATAATCTGTTCTCTTTACTTGCCTCCAAATGATAACCTCTCGCATTATAATATAGTAGAGGTGATTAAACAACTCCCACAACCTTTTCTCTTACTAGGAGATCTTAATAGTAGACATCTTTTATGGGTTGATGTTTTGGCAAACGCAAGGGGTAATATTATATTATCAATTTTGGAGAATGAAGATGTAAGACTCCTTAATACAGGAGAGCCTACACACTTTCATGTTCAGACAGGTACCTTGTCCTGCATTGACCTATCAGTTGCAAGCTGTAACTTTCTTCTCGATTTTAATTGGAGAACATTAGATTATTGGCATACTAGTGATCATGCACCAATTATTATAAACACCAACAATGGTCCACTTTTACAGAGATTGCCTCGATGGAATCTTTATAAGGCGGACTGGGATAGATTTCGGGAGATAAGTGAAATTGAAGGAAATGCAGAAGTTTGAAAGTGTTGATGATGCCATAGACTTACTTAATGGAACTCTTCACACAGGAGGAGTCAATTTCCATTCACAAAACAACAGGGATATTCAGATGACGACCAGTCTCCTGGGGGTCATCAGAACTAACTGCCCAGCACAGAGCCACAAGAAAGTCTTCAACTTGATTGCACTTTTGCCATACTGAGGAGAATTTAGTCAAATACAAGAAATGTAGATCACAATGCCGTCTTGCCATGAAAGAAGCTAGGCGCCAGTCTTGGATGTTTTTTTTCCTCCATTAACAGTAGAGCACCAGCATCATCTGTGTGGAGGAAAGTCAAATGGATAGCAGGCAGATTCACCCCAAACCCACCACTAGTGTTAAGGTTAATTGGCCAGTATATGACTGTAGCAACTGAAGTTAGCAATGCCCTGGCTGACCGTTTTTCAAATGTATTGTGCAAGTGTGAAGCAGCTCCTGGTCACCAGTATATGAGCATTGAATAAAAGAAAGTTTTAAATTTTGCAACAAGAAAGGAAGAGTCATACAGTTCTCCTTTTACTGAAAAAGAATTTGGTTCTATACTTGCTACATGTAACAATACAGTCCCTGGACCCGATTGAATTCCATATGCAATGATTAAACACGTACCTTTTAACCCTTTTACCCCCAATGGATATACTGGTACGTTTCCCAAAACTCATCCCTTTACCCCCATGGACGTACCGGTACGTCCTTGCAAAAAACTGCTATTTACATTTTTTTTGTATATTTTTGATAACTTTATGAGAAAATCAGACATTTTCCAAAAGAATTAGATGAACCTGACTTCTCTATGACAAAAATTAAGGCTGTTAGAGCTATTCAAAAAAATATATATTGCAAAATGTGCTTGTAAAAGAAAACGCCTGGTGGTTAAGGGTTGGAAAGTTCCAAATAGCTTGGGGGTAAAAGGGTTAATACAAAGTTATTCACTTTAAGCATTTTCAATAGAATATGGCATGATCATAGTTATCCAAGTGTTTGGGAACTAGCCATTATTTTAGCCTTTTTAAAACCCGGTAAGGACAAGTTTTTAGTAGCAAATTATAGGTCAATTGCATTGACATCGTGTTTATGCAAAATCATGGCGAAGACTGTCAATGTAAGACTGATGTGGTACCTTGTAAAGAAGGGTATTTTATCACCCATTCAATGTGGATTCATAAAAATGCACTCAATGACTGATGTGCTGATACGACTTGATTCCTCCATTTGTGAAGCCTTTGCTTCCAAACAGCACCATGTGACAGTCTTCTTTGACCTTGAAAAGGCATATGATACTGTATGGAGGTATGGTATACTTAAAAGAATCCATGAGATTGGATTAATAGAACTACCACTATTTATTCAGTCATTTCTTAAACATAGAGTTTTTCAAGTGAGAGTTGGGGAAGCCCTATCAGAGAGTAAATGCCAGGAAGATGAGTTCCTCAGGCTAGTGTGCTGAGTGTAACCCTTTTTGCACTAGCAATTAATGGGATATCCTCAGTCATTCACCGGGATGTCCTTGCAACATTATTTGTGGATGATCTCTCCATATCATTCATTGGAACTAGAATGGCAATGGTTGAGAGAAAAATGAAACTATTGACAAAATAATCCAGTGGGCCGATATGAATGGATTTAAGTTCTCGTTAAATAAAACTACAATTGTCCATTTCTGTCGTATCTGGGGAGTACATCTAGACCTGGATATATACATCAAAGGTCAACGGGTCCCATGTGCAAGTGAAGCTAAATTTTTAGGGTTGATATTCGTTTGTAGGCTTACATGGGTTTCTCACTTAATAGCATTAAAAGAAAAATGTGTTGAGGCTCTGAATCTTTTAAAAGTATTGTCCCATACATCATGGGGGCAGACTGCAATCCTGTTTTAAAACTATACAAGGCCTTGATTTTATCCAAAATTAGTTATGGATGCGAAATATACTCCTCAGCCACCCTATGCCGGTTAAAAATATTAGATTCTATACATCATGCAGGTATTAGATTGTCCACAGGAGCGTTTAGAACCTCACCTATCACAAGTCTCCTTGTTGATGCTGGGGAGTTGCCTCTAGACCTTTACCGAATGTCCTCTATTATTCGGTATTGGTTTAGATTGCAGACTCCCTAATTCTTTAGCCTTTCAGACTGCAAGCCTTGTAAGGCACTCAACATACTTTGAGTTGCACCCAAAATCTCCTCAACCTTGTGGGTTTCGGGTGAAACAATTATTAAACAGTCTGGATATAATTAGAATTAAGGTGCTTCCATTCAAGGTATCATGAACGCCTCCTTGGAAATTACCTGACGTATCTTTTTGTAAATACTTTATTGGAGTTAAGAAGAATATGACTGACTTAGAATCCAGGTCTCTTTTTATGGAACATGTTGCAGAACATAGGGGATCAACTTTTATAGATACTGATGGCTCCAAATCTGATGCTGGCGTTGGATTTGGAGTACATAGTAATGATTTTAATTGTAGAGGTACACTTCCTCTAACAGCTTCCATATTTACTGCCGAACTGTATGGCATGCTAACTGCTATTGAGAAAATACCTTTGGAAAACGAGGGTAATTTTACAATTTTTAGTGATGCAAGGAATGTTCTTCAAGCTTTACAAGTTTTTAATTCTAGTAACCCTCTAGTTTTAAAGATTTTAGAATGGCTTTTTGTTATTGGACTGAAAGGTATAACAGTTCGATGTTGATGGATTCCAAGACATGTAGGGGTGTCTGGGAATGAGAAGGCAGATTTACTGGCGAAGAATGCGGCATTCGAGTTGCTACCAATGAAGTATCCCATTCCATGTAATGACTTCCTACCTTACATCAAGAAATTTGTTTGTAATAAATGGCAACAGCACTGGGATAGTCTAGATGGCAATAAAATTAGGGAAGTAACAAATATCATATCGCCTTGGAGGTATAACATGATACCCCGAAAATGGGTATTGGTCATACTCGGTTGACACATGAGTTTTTGCTGAAGGGCCAACACCAACCGTATTGCGAGGACTGTTTAGTACCTTTAACACTGAGGCATTTATTGACTGAATGCCCTAATTATAATAACTTAAGAAATAGATATCTGTTTGAGGCTCGAGGTGAGGATGGCAAGTTCATCCTTGCCAAGATTCTTTGACATGATGTGTCCTACTATGCGAGCGGCATTTTTAGATTTATTCCAGAAGCAGGTCTTCTGAAAACTATTTAACTATTATAATGACATCTTAACTTTTATGGTTTTAATTGAATTCCCTTTTATTTTTCATACATAAGAAATGCTATCGGCATCAATGACGTTAGATGTCAGGATGCCATAAAACTTTCCATCAATCAATCAATCCATACATATTTACTGCTGAATCATATGGCATACTAACCGTTATTGAGTAAATAGCGTTAAAAGAGGAGGGCAATTTTACCATTTATACTGATTCAAGAAGTGTCCTTCAAGCCTTAATAGATTTTAATTGTAGTAACCCTTTAGTTTTAAAGATTTTAGAGTGGCTTTTAATTATTGACCTAAAAGGTATAACAGTTCGATTTTGCTGGGTTCCGGCACACGTAGGTGTGTCTGGAAATTAAGAGGCAGATTCACTGGCAAAGAGTGCTGCAGCCGAGTTGTTACCAAGAAGGTCTCCCATTCTTTGTAATGATTTTTTTACTAGCAATTAAGAATTCTATTTATAACAGCATTGGGATAGTTTAAGCAAAAATTAAATGAGAGAAATATCCGTGGGTATATCCCCATCAGAGTATAATTGGATGCCTTGAAAATGGGAGACTACTTTTTCGTACCTGCATTGGTCACACTCGGATGACAGGAGTTTCTGCTGGCTGGCCAACACCAGCCATATTGCGATGACTGTTTGATACCCTTGACAGTGAGGCATTTGTTGACTGAATGCCCCACTTATAGCACTGAAAGAAATAGATATGTTTGAGGCTCCTGGTGAAGATGGCAGGTTCATCCTTGCCAAGATCCTTGGTCTTGATGTGACGTACAATATTAGTGGCATTTTTTAAATTTATATCGGAAGCAGGTATTCGTAATGCTATTGAAATTTATAACTTATTTACTTTTAGTGGCATTTTTAGATTTTTATCAGAAGCAGGTCTTATTGCTATTTAACTTTTATAAACTTATTTACTTCTCTGGTTTTAATTGAATATTCTTTTAATCTCACTTTATTATAAACGATATTGGTGTCAATCAATGACCTTCGATATCAGGATGCCAGAGAACTTCAGATCAATCAGTCAATCAACTCATACCAAGAGTCATTGGAGAAGGGAAGAGCTCCTCAGGCAAAGTCAGAAGAACTGGGAGGAAAAGAAGCAATAAAATTGGTTTCACTTTATCTCGGTTTCTATAGCCTTAAGTTTGTCATCAAAAAGACATCTGGTTCTTGGAAACCCATCATAGACCTCTCGTCTGAACCATTTTGTAATGAAGACTTGTTTCAAAATGGAGATCCCAAGGTCGGTCCTTTTAGCGGTCAGATGAGACAAATGGTTCTCACCTGACCTGAAAGATGCTTACCTCCTAGTTCCCATCCTCCTTAAGTCTCAACACCTTAGATTTTTGTTTGGAGCAGTAGGTTTTACAGTTCAAAGCTCTTTTCGGCCTGCCCTTGACATCACAAGTCTTCTTGCGGCCTATGACACCTGTTGGAGCCTCCCTCTGTAAGAGAGGCATAAGGGTGATGAGATACTTTCTTGGTTGACACACTCTTCTTGTCAAACTCGGAACAGAATGCAATCCATACAAGATACATAGTCCTGGGGTTCTGCAACAAACAGGGCATCCAGGTCAACATAGATAAGTTGGTTCTAGTCCTAAGTCAAGTTTCGATATAATGCACCTTGGGATGAAGATCGACTTTGATTTCAAAGGCATCTAGATGCTAAGGATGTATCATATTTTTTTACTAAAGACAAAGGTACCTTGAGCCAAGCTGTGAAGGAGACTCACGAGGAAGGCTCCTGGCAGGTGGCACACTAAGTTACCTTCCCTTGAAGACTGACAGTTGCTAAGATTGCAGATTTCCTACCCCACTTTCATAAAGAAAAGCACCTCTGACCTCTCCCCCATAGAAAACCTTTGGGCAATTGTGAAAGCCAAGTTACGAGACCGTGACACATCTTCCATTCCAAAATTGGAGGCTGCCTTGCGAGAGTTCTGGGAGGCTTTGAAACCAGAGACACTGCAAAATCTTGTCGATTTTGTCCCCAAACGCCTTCGTAAAGTTCTTTCAGGGAAAAGGAAGAGCGACATCACGAAGTACTAGTTTTGGTTAGTACCCATAATAATTTTTTTTTCTCTCTCTCTCTTTATGTTGGGCGTGCTAAATGGGGGTTTTTCATTTCATGAGCATTTGCCGCTAGGCGTGCAATTGCAATACGCACAAACTGTATATACAGTAGGCCCCTGCCATACGACGTTAATCCGTTCCGGAGTTGGTTTCGTATGGTGAAAATGTCGTATGGCGGGTAATAGAATAGCTAATGCGTGAAAAACCCCTGGTAAAAAAATTGAAAATTAGTATGTAACAAAATACAATACAGTAGGTCTTCTGGAAACTATTTAACTGTTATAATGACTTAACTTTTATGGTTTTAATTGAATTCTCTTTTATTTTTCATATATAATAAATGCTATCGGAGTCAATGACCTTAGATGTCAGGATGCCAGAAAACTTTCAATCAATCAATCAATCAATCTTGACACGCCCGGAGAAATAAACTACACATAAACCATACAACAATCTTCAAATTCAAGGTGGGGTCTGCGAAGTTAACACATGATTTTTTTGTCTTGCCCACCTTGGGAATTCCAGGAATCGAGGCTATCTTAGGAATAGATTTTATCTCTAATAATCAAATTTGCATTTTTGGGGGAAAAGATACAATAACAGTAAAAGCAGGAGGGTACATTTTGCCGATAGAAAGTCATGAGACATTAAGTGCGTGTGTTATCTCGGAGAGACATTTAAGTTGTGTACCAGCAGTACCTGAGAGAGAAGTGTTGTCTCCCCTGACCCTTACGAGCATATCTGTGACCCTGTGTCGCCCTCTTGCGGAAGGAACCAAGGTGGTTGTTAAACCCCATGACAATTGGGCCCATATAATATTAGAGAGCTTGACAAAAATTAAAGAGAACAGAGCTGATATAACAATAGTTAATTTGTCAAATAAAAGTTGTTTTAGGAAGTGATTCTGTGTGTGAATTAGAGTTATGTGAAATTGCTTATAATGGGATGTTGGGAGCCACAACTCCAGCCTGCACAGACGAACACACTCAGAATTTGAATATGCAAGCGCGAAAATGATGTCCGTCAGAATATCAGCCTGTAGTTAGTGACATTGTCAATAATTATTCCGATGCAATTGCAATTGGAGATGAGCCACCCGGGAGGATTGATCAATTTCCCTTTAGCATTGAAACTTGGCAGGCGGGGCCGATCAGGTCAAGGCCTTATAAGGTACCCATTCATTTCCAGGGAGAGATAGAAAGGGAAATTAATAAATTAAGGGAACAAGGGATAATCGAGGAGAGTGAATCCCCCTGGGCTTCTCCAATTGTAGCTGTTAGGAAAAAGGATGGCTCGGTAAGATTGTGTGTTGATTATAGGATTATGCATTTCCATTGCCCTCGATCAAAGAATTACTTGTGCAAGTATGGGATAGCAAATATTTTACAATTGTTGATTTAAAATCTGGATACTATCAAATACCCATACAGGAAGACAGTAAATGTAAAACGGTATTTATAGCCAACGATCAATTATTTCAGTTTAATTTTCTTCCTTTCTGTGTTAAAAATGCTCCAAGTCATTTTTCTAGAGTAATGATGGCGGTTTTGTCGCCCTTAATTGCCCATAATGTTCTTGTTTATTTAGATATAATTACAGGGAAAACGGCCGAAGAACATAATAATAATATTCGTAAAGTTTTAGAAGCATTGCGACGTAATGGTATGAAAATAAATTTGTGCAAATTTTTTCTCAGGTCAAATTTTTAGATCACATAATAACCCCAGAAGGTATCCAACCCTGCCCCAGTAAATTAGCGGCTATTAGAGATTTCCCCTGGTCACGTAACTCTAAGGAAGTAGCTGGATTCCTAGGACTTGCTGGGTATTACTGTGAATTCATAAGAGGTTTTGAAGAGATAGCGAGACCCTTAGATGCTTTAAAGAAACAAAAAGTAATAAATTGCTGAGGGAAGAAGAAAAGGTCTTGAACCATTTGAAAGCTGCCCTAACTAGCAATGAATTACTCGCATATCCTAGATTTGGTCGCCCATTTTTAGTGACAACAGATGCGAGTAGCATAGCTATTGGTGGCGTAGTTTCTCAATGAGATGATAAAGGCAGAGAGCCACCCATTTGTTTTGTTTCCCGGGCGTTAAAAGGGGCAGAAAAGAATTATAGTACATTCGATCGAGAGGCTTTGGCTATTTTTTGGCTATTTTTTAGGTCAGCCGATTGAGTTGCAAAGTGATCATCGCCCCTTACGTGATTTGTATTATAAAAATGATTTGACCTCTCGACAATCGAGATGGATTAAGAGATTACTAGAGTTTAATATAAAGGGTTTTCACCACATAGAAGGTAAAGCTAACAAGGTAGCTGATGCTCTCTCTAGAGGTGCAGTAATAAGAGTAGCCTAACAACAAGGGCACAAAAGAGGAACGAAGAACGTAACCAAAATATTGAAAAACCCCATCAAAATAGAGAGAATAGAGAACAGATTGGGAATTCTCCCGATGAGCATTCAGAAAACGGGGTGAGAGAGAGAGAGAGGACACTCGAGGGAGAGAGAGATATGAGCCGTGAAAGTGAATATATGTGGGTGGCCGAGGACATGACCAGGGGTGTTGATAATGAATCCCCTGATAATGCAGGTTTGATTGACTTGGGAGGTTGGGACATAGAAGAAGTCTGAGAGGGACAGAAAAAAAGAGGAATGAATGGAAAAAGTGCGAGCAGTGATTAAAGGGGACTTGGAGAGTTATCCGTCATTTCTGAATGTGCCTCGTGAGAAATTTTTTATTGAAAATTATATCTTATACTGTGCTTACGAGAAAAGGGGAGGGGAATTTTGTGCACGGGTAGTTCTTCCTACCTCATTTTTATTAAACGAGCTATCCACGTTGTACATGCAAGTCTGTATGCAGGGCATTTAGGGATTGACAGAACATTAAGGAGAGCACGTGAATCCTTCTTTTGGTTAGGAATGAAAAAATCTATAGAGAATTATATAAAAGGTTGTCATGCTTGTAACTGTTTCAAAGAACATAAAAACACTACTGGAAGCTAGAAAGTGGCCTGTGATTCCTATTAGATTTTATAGAATGCATATGGATGTAGTAGGACCATTTCCTACTGGGTTAACACAACATAAGTATATATGTGTATTTGTGAATGCATTTACTCGATACACTCATACTTACGCAATGTTGGATAAATCTGCAAATTCATTAGCCCAGGCGCTGTGCTCTTTCATTACTAGGTTTGGTTGCCCGAAAATTTTGATAAGTGATGATGGTCTTGAGTATATAAATAAGGTGGTGAAACCAGTCACGGACTTGATGAAAATTTAACACTTTTCAGTGACCGCATATAGGCCTAAAGCAAATGGATTAGTGGAATCGCATATTAGGGAAGTAGTGCGAATTTTACATTACTTAGTGGCTGATGACCTCCTTCATTGGCACGCCATGCTTCCTACAGCTGAGCTAGCTTTCAACATTGCATATAATGCTTCGCTCAGGGACACGCCTTTCTTTTTAGTGTATGGCCAGAATCCTGTGTTACCATATACGGTACTCATTATTTCGCAACAATTGCCAAATTATTCAACTGAGCAATACCGTGTATATTTATTAAATCTATTGAGGAGAGTAATGAACACCACTGAAAGGTTCTTGAAAAGAGCTAATGAAAATCACAGCTCAAAGTATGATGGTCGGTT
>NC_090731.1:97378839-97398839 GCF_036898095.1 Palaemon carinicauda | reverse complement strand
CAATCTCAGCGTGTTGCTGTAAATGTGTTTGCTTGTTCACCATTCCTTCTCAGCGCCATTTTGTTAGATCGCTTTGGGACTTTTTTGTTTGTTTTGTCAAGCTTTTGAGTGTATTTGAGATTATGGATGCTTCTGCTTCATCGGTCAAGTTGAGTACCTTATCCTTTTTTGGTGGAGAATTTCACGTCCCCCCCCCCCCCTTTGTTTTTGTGCTAGGCGTACGTTTTAATCCCACAACTGTCGCATGGCCGAAGCCAGAAGCTCATATTTTCAAAGGGATTTTGACGTAGGAAAAATCTATTTTTGGGCTCGAGCCATGTCGTCCTGATGGAATTTCCTTCTTGCAACTTATACAGTATAATATTTCTGCGATTGATATTACAAGAGAATTACCGTCAGGTATGACGGGGTTCCAACCCCCGGAAACGACTATCCAAAGATATCGTGTATAATCAGGGACGTATCCTAAGATAACTATAGATATCTGCAGCCCAAACAGACCTTACCCATTCTAATCCACTAAGGGGAAGGATAAGTAAGTAGCCGCTACACCTCCTATCACCTTCAAGTGCCCCTATACGTTCCTGCTTCTCATTCCTTCAAACGCAGCTGATGGCTACAGTTCGGTTGATTTTTGGGGGCGCTTTTTTCGCAAACTTCGATGATTAGTTTTGTGAATTGGCTTCCTCTTTTTCGCAAAAGTTGAGTATCTACCTCTTTTTGGCTTTGTTTATGCTAATTTTGATTTTAGCTCCCTTCGGGGACTTTAGTGTTTTATATGAATTTCTTAGCTAGCCTTATAAAAGTGTTTTATATATTTACTTCTACAACTGTGGTATATTT
Organism: Palaemon carinicauda; assembly: GCF_036898095.1. Taxonomy (NCBI): domain Eukaryota; kingdom Metazoa; phylum Arthropoda; class Malacostraca; order Decapoda; family Palaemonidae; genus Palaemon; species Palaemon carinicauda. Next base: position 97,397,996 of record NC_090731.1, on the reverse strand, counting down.
CTAGGTTAGACATTCGCTTTTTTGCATGCTTGTCTTAACCAGTCTTGGCCTAGGCTAACTATTTACCCCTAGCTCTTGGCTAAGGCTAGCTAATATTTACAATCCCACCTTCCTTCTTACCACTTAACCTTATGGTTCTCGTGAGGTCGGCATACCTCCTTGTCTACGGAACTGCCGCCTTGAAGGACCTCCCTTGGAGTTGTAGATAGTGGGTCACAGCTGGCCTAGGTCGACAGTATCCCATCTTATCTACTTAACCTTAGTTTTTTTTATAGGCAGAACTAGTTGAGGAAACTTGTTCCCTGTGTCTACATTCTATTGATCCCTTGGAATGATGCTAAATTTGTTCTAATATTGACAGGTAGTCCTTCCTTTCCTGCTGCCTTACCCATCTTCAAGGCTATTATACTTAGTGTGTGGCTAAGTGGCAGCTGGCTGGGAGAATTCATTCTTGTTCCTACTTACTGTAGATCCTTTGGAACGACATCAGAATGTTCTAATATTACAGTTAGGCCTTCTTGTCCTGCCGCTTTACCATTTTCTATGGCTTCTTTCCTTCTCCCCCTTTCCCTTTCCCACACCCCATGTTAGGCTTGGTCTTCTTGTTGTGGAACTCGATTCTGTTGCCTAGTCCGGTTTTACCTGGCATCTTAGGAATCCTTAGTCGCTATATAGACGGACTTGTGAGACTATCAGTCTAGCTTTGGGTAGGCAGGTGAATAAGCCTATCCTGGGTTAATTCTCTCTGCCGCTTCTGCCTAGGGGTTCTTCTCCCTTCCTGCCTTATCAGTCGTTTTGTTAATGGAATCAGCTTCCTCCTCTTAGGCTATATATCTCTCGCTGTGGAGTGTAGGCTCCTCTGCTCAGTTGGAATCTCTCTGGCTGGAGTAGTTACCTATTTTCCAGACCTGCCGGCTTGAGTACTACTAGCTCTAGATGTGAGTAGGCTAGGGGTCTTTTCTTCCTTTATTTAGGAGAGAGCATTCCCCTTGCCGTCTTAGCTGTCACCTTAAGCTGGTCGGCTGCGTCTATACCTTCCCTCGATATTTGAAGAACATTATCCTCTAAAATTGATCGATTGGATACCTCATAGTTGTCAGGATTTTCATCGAATTGTGAATTTGTAACGTCATGGCCATTTTAATCGGCTCTCATTATTTTAAATGGGAAAAACCCATTTTCCTTAATCTAATGTTAACAACTAGGCAAGTGGCACTTCTCTATCAGCTGCCTACTATTGGCCTGTACCTTTCCTCTTACCCTTTGGGCTTGTTCCCCATGGGATTGTCCACTAGTCGTCGACTTAGCAATGCCATTTCCGCATTGTGTCGACATAGCTACTGAGTAAAGAAAGGTTGGTCTGTAGATCCACGGTTGCTAAGAATAGCTGCCGCCTTAGGTAGAATGGTATCTGATTTTTCCACCTTAGGTTGTCTGATCAACTGATTTTAAGGGGAACAGTGTTCTATTGGTATGAATCTTTCTTCCCCCTATTCTACCACACTATAGGAATCCTTATAGTGTTCTGGGTTGTTTGGTATGAGCTTCCATTGTAGTGTAGCTTTAGCCATAGCTAGTAGTAGAAATTTTTTTATACAGTGATACCTCGGTACTCGACCATAATCCGTTCGAGATCCGTGTTCGACCTCCGATTTGTTCGAGTACCGAATTTTTTTTCCCCATAAGAAATAATGGTATATATTCTATTCCGTTCCCAAGCACTCGAACAGGCCCAAAATATTAATAAAACGTGTACCTAAACAACAATAATTATCTAAATGTGTATGAAATTGGTCAGAAAATCCTATAAAACAATTTTAAACCATTTACTGTACTAAAATAAAACAATTTTAAACCATTTTCTGTACTGTAGTGAACATACCTTTGAGCAGCGGTTCGATGGCATACAGGGATGGATGTGGAGAGGATGGAAGGGGGAGGTTACTGCTTGGAAGGAGAGTCCCCTTCCATGATGTGGCGGGGTAGTTCTCCTTCAGGAGTTGTTTCTCTCTCCAATGAAAGGGTGGGCAGATCTATTTCAGGGGTTTCTTCTCTTCTTTGTCTCTTCTTTGGAGGAGAAACAGGCTTTGATGTAGCAGCTTTCTTTTCTTTTGTGAAAAACTGGTCTATTGTTAATTGTTTCTTCCTCCTCTGCAGTATTCTTCGAAAATGATACATGACACTATCATTAAACATATGCACTGCCCGGTTTGCTACTGCAATTTCTGGGTGGTATTTTTCAGCAAAAGCCTGCACATCTGCCCACTTGGAACAAATTTCATTGATGAGAGAACTTGGAACATCCTCCCTTACCTCATCCTCTTCTGAAGATTCCTGCTCCACAATCAGATCCTGCTGCTGTTGTTGTTGCAGGTGCAACAATTCCTCCACAGTCAACTCGGTAGAATGGCTTTCTACAAGCTCATCAATATCATCCTTGTCGACCTCAAGCCCCAAACTCCTGCCCATGACAACAATTTCCTCAACGACATCAGTGTCATCAGAAATTACAGGGGTAGCAGTGCTTGGACCCGCCTCTGGTTGGAAACCTTCAAACTCCCTCTCTGTGACACATGATGGCCACAGCTTACGCCAGGCAGAGTTCAATGTCCTATAGGTCACACCTCGCCAAGCTTGGTCAATCATGTTAACAGAGTTGAGGATGCTGAAGTGTTCCTTCCAGAATTCCTTTAGGGTCAACTTCGTGTCACTGGTCACTTCAAAACACTTTCTGAAAAGGGCCTTGGTATAGAGTTTTTTGAAGTTTGAAATGACCTGTTGGTCCATGGGCTGGAGTATGGGAGTAGTATTGGGGGGCAAGAATTTGATTTTGATAAAGCTGTATTCTTCTTTCAAGTCATCCTCGAGACCTGGAGGATGTGCAGGAGCATTGTCCATAACCAGAAGACATTTCATTGGCAAGCTCTTTTCAATGAGGTAAGCCTTAACCTGGGGGGCAAACACTTCGTTTATCCACTCAGTAAAGAATTGTCTTGTGACCCAAGATTTAGTGTTCGAGCGCCACATAACTGGTAGTGCACTTTTACAAATATTATTTCGTTTGAACACCCGGGGGTTGTCCGAGTGGTACACTAACAAGGGTTTGATCTTGCAATCGCCACTTGCATTTGCACACAGCAACAATGTTAGCCTATCTTTCATTGGCTTGTGACCTGGCATCTTCGTCTCGTCCTTGGTAATGTACGTATTGGCTGGCATTTTCTTCCAAAATAACCCAGTCTCATCACAATTAAAGACTTGTTGTGCGATCAAATTTTGTTCATTTATGTACCGATCGAATTCCCCCACGTATTTATCGGCTGCAATTTGATCCGAACTAGCTGCCTCCCCATGCCTAGTAACACGATGAATACCTGTTCTATTACGAAACTTTTCAAACCAACCCCTGCTCGCTTTAAATGTAAATGAATCACTTTCACTGGTACTCGGACTTTTCTTCACTAATTCTTCATAGATATGCAACGCTTTTTCACAAATGAACGCTTCACTAACACTTTCCCCGGCCAACTGTTTTTCTTTAATAAATATTAAAAGCAACTTTTCCATCTCCTCAATCACTTGTGGCCTTTGCTTAGTTACCGCCGTAACTCCCGTTGCAACATTCGCCTTCTTAATCATTTCTTTATGCTTTAAAAACGTAGAAATGGTCGACTTCGCCATTCCGTATTCTACCGCTAAATCGGACACTCGTACACCATTCTCATATTTCGCTATAATTTCCTTCTTCAACTCGATCGTTGTTCGCACTGTTTTCCTCTTCTCCTTCCCCTTAACACTCATTACTTTCTTGGGACTCATTATGAAAGCTAAAAAAGCAATTAAAAGCACTGAAAATCACTAAATCACAACGAATGCTGATCGCGCGTTGTCTGAGTGACGCTCTCGAGAGAACTGATGCTTCCCGAACAAGCGAGAGTGGCCGAGATGGCGCGATCATCACAAAGCCCATGCGGTCGTCACGTGTTCGGCTGGTCGAGTACCGAATTTTTGGTCGAGCACCGCAGCAAAAATTTCTCGAAAATTTTGGTCGAACTCCGAATTGTTCGAGTATAGAGTCGTTCGACTACCGAGGTATCACTGTAATTGAAAAATTTTAAAATAAATTTTTCAAGTGTGAAGGTATGAAAATTTTTTGGTGTGTCAATAAAGTACTCATTGGAAATTTACTATCTTCTCAGGTTGCTGACGATGGAGTGTGCAACAGTAACCTGCACCAGACGGGTAAAGTTGCCTAGCGACCACATGACTTGTAGGAAACATGCGACTGCCATGTTTCCAAAGGTTTCTTTGCTAAATGGGAACCTACCAACTGCAGTATAGTAGAACTTCACAGCAACGGACACTGTTACTACGGACATCTGGTATACCGTACTAAATTCAGATAACTAGAGTAGCATTCTGTTGGCAAAGGTCACAATAAGAGGTAAATAGTTCTCAGATATTTATATTTATTTACTGTATATTTTTTTATGAACAGTAATAAAATAAGTTTTTCATATTCATTGTTGGTATATGTTCATTATAAATAGCCTATTCAAAAAATAATTGTATATAAATGGAATAAACCTTTTTTAGGCGAGCCCATCATTGAACATGTAAACTCAATCAGCTGACCTTGCCATCAGCTGATCTAAAGCAACCACTCTTGAGGACATGCCAACATAAATTGCAAGCAGTATTTTTAACATTGTATATGCAAAGATAATGTTTTTACAAATTTTCTTTTACTTATTGTACTTTTACAAATTCAAAATAAACAAAATAAAGTTGTTTCCATATCATGTTTCTCCTACGTATGATGCCAAAAAGGAAAACACAGCAAATTAACAAACTTATTTACACATCTAGTTGATAACTAATGACACTAATAGCTTTTAGTAAATTATATAAACTGTGGTAATCTATAACAGACAGCATTGACATTTGTACAATATTTATTATAAGATGCTTTTCATAAGTTTGGAAACTTTATTTTTACATATAAAAACATTGTCAACTGATTCAAGCTACCACTATCAAGGATATGTACACATACAAATAAATATTCTTAATATAATTTCTAAACTTATTCAAACTATCACATAATTAATAACAAAGGTTCCATACAGTTTACTATAAATTATAAATACTGTTAGTTATCTCTTGAATGTATAAATGCATTCCCTCTTCCTTTCATTCATTTGTTTGTTTGTTCCTTCAGTCATTATGATGCAATATAAACAAACTAAAGCTTCCCTTTTGGGCATTGCATGTAGGGAAGATATGATATAGAATCAGTTTTATTTAGTTTATTATGAATTTCTAAGCATACATTAAGTAAAATAAATTGCAATAACACCTTTACATAACCAAAACCTAAATTATATGCTTCCATAGATGGTTTCATGATTTAACATAGATGGTTTCATGATTTAAAAGTCTTTTTCATACTGTAAGGACATCTTACAATGCTACATTGTCAATTCAGCTCTCATTTTACTCGTATATATTTTTTTGTAAACATAATTGTTTGTTTATTTCATCATATGTAAAATCATCTGCTCTTCCGTCTCATATGTTATTCATTATTGTATGTTAAACTTGGGCTTTTATATTTATCAGAATGTTAACGTAAATGCCCAGCCAATCTCACCAGTCTGCAGTTGGTCAGTCATCTGCCCAGCAGGACGCTACCTTTCCGTCCGCGGAAATCTATGTTATTCACCTGTCTCTTGAATGAACCATCACTTGACTATGATCTGTGTCATTCCTCACAACTGGTGACCTAGGGAATTTCCCTTAATGGACTTTTAATGGCAATCTTGAAAGAGATTATTTGGGCTAGCGACTCTACTCGCCTCAATGACGCTAATAAACCCATAAAGTGCAAAACTGCTTTTACGTTTTGGTGTTCCCAAAGCAGTTTTGCCACGGCAATTTACAACGACTCGACTGCTTGTAGCCTTTACTCCGTTCACAGACTTACTATGGCTCATCATTGAGTTTCCGGGTATTAGAGCAGATGGCGGACTCAGATGTCGACAGTACCTTGCACGGTGCGATCGTTACGTATATGACACGAAGGCCACACAGATGTCGATGGCACAGAAACTACAGTTACCCCCATTCACACTCGACACATCAACAGTACAGTTTCATCGTGCTGAGTTCTGCTTCAGGTTGGCCAACATCACTGATGAAGTAAAAAAGGCCGACATGGTGATGGTGATGCTAAGGTCAGACGCATTCAAGAAAATCTCCTCCTAGCTGAAGCAGAGGGCGGGGCTCATGAAATACGGTGACCTGAAGAAGCAGCTTACAGAAGTCTATGACCTACCAGTAACCTTGATGACCCAGCGCGCCCTCGACCTAATGACGACCTCTCTCATTGATACCCATCCTACAGCTGCCTGGTACAGATTGATGGACCTCCTGCAGCTGTACGAGCTCGGCAGCGATGGGTGACCCAAGGAGATAGGCCTGTTGAGGCAGATCTTCCTCCAATGCCTTCCCCAAAGCATCGGCGCCCAGTTGGAGGGTGCCGAAGAATTGGACATGCCATCCTTTGTCACAAAGGCCGAGTAACTTCACCTAGTGGCTCAGTCTGCCAGATATACTGCCATCACCCACACCAACGCCGTCATGGAGGAGGCAGATGAGTATTCTGTGGAGTCAGAAGGAGCAGAGGTCAATGCGATTCACAGCAGGAGGCCCCAATACCCACTTCCTCGGCCCTCACTGCAACGACAACATCAACAACACTAGCAGCAACCACAAGAGGAGCAATAGCATCAAAGAGAGGACCACAACCATAAGAGCGTCGACCTACCCAGGTGGTGCTACAGTACTTCTATCGAGTTTGGGGGAGGAGGACATGAAAGTGCATTCCACAATGCTCCCACCCAAAAAACGGTGGGCGACCATGTCCACAAGCAACCGTGGAACCTGTGAAGCCCAACCACACAGGTTTCTACATAAACGACGGGAACTCGGGAAAAAGGTTCCTGGTGGATACTGGTGTTACAGTGTCCACATACCCGCCTTCGAAGGACGACCACGGCCTCCCATCAGACGACAGGGCTGCTGTGGTTGCCTCAAACAGCAGCCCCTTCACCAGCTACAGGACGTGGACTTTGAAAATATCCACCATGGGCCGGGACTACTGCTGGCCTTACCTGATCGTCGCTGTCAAGGTGCCTCTCTTGGGCGCCAACTTCCTCGCCCACCATCCATATGGATTGCTAGTAGACGTACATCACAAGCTACTCTTCGACCAAGGGACCTACCTGCCCCAACACCTCTCTTGCCCAGGGTGTGCTCTGTCACGCCCCACGAGTATGGCCGCCTACTGCAGGAATTCCCTGTTTTCAAACCTGAGCTTCATCTACCTGGGGGGGGGGGTTTCTACCAAACACGGAATATACCACCACATCACGATGACTGATCCTCCTACCCACTGCAAATTCAAGTGTCTCCCACCACAGAAATACAAAATCCCATACGTGCCTTCCTCCTGATGGAGCGCATGGTAATCTGCAAAAAGGTGTCTAGCCCATGGGCCTCCCTACTTCACATGGTCAAGAAACCTGATGGCAGCTGGAGGCCTTGAGGTGAATACAGGCATCTGGATCTGGCTACGACCCCCCAGATGCTGAAGCCTTGATGAAGATGGGGGCTTAGGGATTAGCAGCTGGGCTCTAATGAACAGTGGAAACTATTTTCCCACTGGACCTCGGTGCCCAATTGGGGATCCAACTAAATCAGTCAGCACTTTCTCTTTTCCTTTTGGTTATTTCTTTTATTCTCCCATCTCTTCCTTTTGGGCTTGAACTTGTTGACGACTTTGGCTTGTTTGATTATACTTTAGCTGCTGCTTTTGATTTGGCACAGTGTGGGATGGACGGTATTCCATCTCAACCTGTACAAATTTAGATGCCATCACCCTCTGGCAGACCCCATTGGGTGCAGACCAAGTTTGTTAAGAGTCGGGCTCCAGTGATCCGGTTGTAAGTCACCCACATTTGCGGGTAATGGATGACGCCAGTCATTGGAATCGCCGGTGGGCGGGGCTAACCTATTGCATTGACATCTTGCTTATGTAAGATCATGGAGAAGATGGTCAATGCAAGGCTGATATGGTACCTGAAAAGAAAGGTATTTTATCACCCATTCAATGTGGATTCAGGAAAATGCACCTGACAACTGATGAGTTGATACGACTTGAGTCGTCTATTTGTGAAGCTTTTGCTTCCAAACAGCACCATGTAAGTCTTTTTTTACCTTGAAAAGGCATACAATACTGCATGGAGATATGGTATACCTAAAACCATTCATGAATGGGGTTTAAGAGGAGAGCTACCACTGTTTATTCAGTCATTTCTATTACATTGAGTTTTTCCTTTGAGAGTGGGGGAAACTCTATTAGAGAGTAAATGTCAGGAAGGAGGAGTTCCCCAGGCTAGAGTGCCGAGTGTGACCCTACTCGCACTAACAATTAATGGGATATCCTCAGTCATTCCCCAAGATATCCTTTCTACACTTTTTGTGGATGATCTCGCTATATCATTTGCTGGAGCTAGAACGGCAATGGTTGAGAGAAAACTACAGCTCGCAATTGATAAGATTATTTAGTGGGCTTATATGAATGGATTTAAGTTTTCAACAAGCAAAACTACTATTGTCCATTTCTGTCGTATCTGGGGAGTACATTCAGACTCGGATATATACATGAAAAGACAACGGATCCCATGTGTATGAGAATCTAAATTTTTTGGATTGATTTTCAATTGTAGGTTGACCTGGGTCCCACACTTAAAGCTGTTAAAAGCTAAATTTTTTGAGGCTCTAAATCTCTTGAAAGTATTGTCCCATACATCAAGGGGGCAGACCGTAAAACTATTTTAAAATTATACAAGGCCTTATTTTTTTTCAAAATTAGTTATGAGTGTGAAATATACTCCTCAGCCACACTAAGCCGGTTAAAGATATAAGATTCATTACATCATACTGGTATTAGATTGTCCACAGGAGCGTTTAGAACCTCACCTATCCCACGTGTCCTTTTTGATGCCAGAGAGTTACCTCTAGACCATTACCGAATGTCTTCCATTATTCGGTATTGGTTTAGGTTACAAAGACTCCCTAACTCTTTAGCCTATCATACTGCAAGCCTTGTAAAATACTCAACATACTCTTGAGTTGCACCCAAAATCTCCTCAATATTATGGCTTTGGGGTAAAACAATTATTAAACAGTCTTGATATAATATGAGGTAAGGTACTTCCATTAAAGATAACATCTGCCCCTTCGTGGAAATTACCAGAGATTTCTTTTTGTAAATATTGTATTGGTGTTAAGAAAAATATGACAATTAGAAGCTAGGTCTCTCTTTATGGAACTCTTTGAGGAACATAGGGAATCAACTTTTATATATACTGATGGCTCCAAATCTGATGCTGGCGTTTGATTTGGAGTATAAAGTATGTTCTTTTAACTCTAGAGGTGCACTTCCTCCAATATCTTCCATATTTACCGCCAAATTATATGGCATACTAACCGCTATTGAGAAAATAACGTTAGAATAGGAGGGCAATTTCACCATTTTTAGTGATAAGAAGAATCCTTCAAGCTTTAGGAGGTTTTAATTCTAGTAACCCTTTAGTTTTAAAAGGTTTTAGAGTGGCTTTTAATTATTGGCCTGAAAGGTATAGCAGTTTGATTTTTCTGGATTCCGGCACACGTAGCTGTGTCTGGAAATGAAGAAGCAGATTCACTGGCAAAGAGTGCTGCAACAGAGTTGCTACCTAGAAGTTATCCCATTCTTTGTGATGATTTTTTACCAGCAATTAAGAATTTTATTTATAACAATTGGCAACAGCATTGGGATAGTTTAACCGAAAATAAGATGAGAGAAATTGCGATTGATCCCCTTGGAGACATAACGAGATATAACGCATTGGTCACACTCGGATGACACATGAATTTCTGCTGGCTGGCCAATGCCAACCATATTGCGACAAGTGTGTAATACCCTTGATAGTGAGGCCTGTGTTGGCTGAATGCCCCACTTATAGCACAGAAAGAAATAGATAACTGTTTGAAGGGCGGGGTGAAGATGGCAGGTTCATCTGTGCCAAAATCCTTGGACATGATGTGTTGTACAATGCTAGTGGCATTTTTTAATTTATATCAGAAGCAGGTCTTTTTAATGCTACTGTATTCAACTTTTAAAACAGATTTACTTTTGTGGTTTTAATTGAATATTCTCTTAATCTTTATTTATAATAAACGATATTGGCGTCAATGACCTTCAGTATCAGGATGCCAGAGAACTTCAAATCAATCAATCAATTTGGCTACCACGCCAGATCACTACCTCTTGCCAACATACAGGATCTCACCGGGGCCCTCCATGGAGCCAATATCTTCTCCTAGAAGGTCCTCCTGAAGTCCTACTTCCATCCCTCTTAATGAGAGAATGCCTTGATGAAGTCATTGAGCTTCAGCACGGCATTTCATTCCCGTGCTGAATCTTGGTGACGGGCAAGAGGGCTCTCGAACTTCGGGAAATTGCTCCCCCAGTTCGAATCTAAATTTCTCTCTTTCATCTTTTTCTTCTGCTTAATATTACTTCGACCTTCTCTTAATTTTATCAACTTTCTTTCATCTTGCTGTCCTATCTCTATGATTATTATTTTTCTTAGTTATATATATATGTAGATGTATGCATATATATATATATATATTTATTTATTGTATTTGTTCATTTATTTATTTATCTATTTTTTTTTCTATTTTATTTAAATGGCGTGGATATTTCCACATTCGTTATTACTGCCTGCTTAGATGAATGGGAGAAGGGATCACGGTTGGGAGGTATTCGCATTCAAAGCTATATATGAGAGTATTGGATGATCTCAGCCATCCCAAAGATGGTTTGGACCTTTTTGGCGGAACTACTCTCAAGGGTTGGGTCATCGGAATCCAGGGGGATCCAATCCTTGAGGTGGGACTCTTGGCTTTTGGCCGGAAGCCCATCATTACAGATATGGGGAGGATGATTCCATATTACTTTGGTCTCAGTCCTAACAGGCGGGTTTAGCTTACACCTGTGCCTCTATATCTGTTTTGATGCTATCCTTCGGGTAGGGTATGGAGTGGACCATCGGGGAAATATACTCTCATTGTGCCGATAGTGGAGAATGCAAATTTCCTTTCCAACGTATGATACTTTCTTATAATTCTCAAGCAGGTACCCCAACAAAACAACAAAAAACCTGAAAATCCCATCCTTAAATATGGACCCTTCAAATACTGACTCCCCATCCCCTGGATTTGCTGACTCCCCCCCGGCACTGTTGACGACTTCTGCTACTGTAATTAAGGAAAACTCTGTTGACGACCTTCGAACTAAAAAGGACCACTCTACTGATGTTAAAAAATCTAGCAATTTGGGTAACACAGGGAAACTACGATTCCTTCATGTTTCCCAAATCCCATTAGAGACAAATTATGATGATATATATAGAGCATTTGAGTGCTATGGATTGATAAAGGAAATAAGGATGAGACTTGGAGATGAAAAATGGGACTCTTGGATATCTTTTGAAAGTCACGATGAGGCGTTTAATGCCATAAGTAATATTAGTAGTATCAAAATTAACGAATTGAACATCATGGGAGCTCTTTGTGATAAGGTCCCAAAGGAATTGGATGTGTACAAACCTGCTGATTGGTTTGAAAAAGATAGAAATGTACCCATGCCTTCACAGAGAAAACCCAAACCACCAATGTGGCTCTTAGCTGAACCTAAAGGGATAATAGGGAATTATTTTAAGATATGTAAGTTTATCCAAAAAAAAGTAGGAACCATAGCACCTGGAGATATATCTCGTTTTGGGAAGAACAGTTATCTCATCCATGCCAAATCTTCGACTCAGTCTGCAATACTGTCTAACTTACAGACAGGCAGTGATGAAATTACATTGGAAATGAAACCTCATCTTAATTTTAGTTATGGAAGGGGAGTGGTCTTTAATAAGGACCTATACGAATTTACAGAGGAGGAGATACTTTCTATGTGTCCATTAAATGTATGGAAAGTGCATAAGATTCCTGGAACTTCAATGATTATACTCACTTTCCAGGATGCTGATGTACCTTTCCATATTTTTATTGAAAATGAAAGGATTAAAGTTCGGCCTTTCAAACAAAAGCCCCTGCAATGTTTTAATTGTTTTAAATTTGGACACCCATCCAAAGTTTGTAAAAATGGAAAATTGTGTGGTATTTGCTCCAAAACTTATCATGGAGAATGTACACTTGAGGCCAGGTGTTCAAATTGCAATTTGAATCATAAATCAACTGATAGGAGATGCGAACTGTATAAGTTGGAGGAAGCTGCCCTAAACAAATCAAGTTTAGAACACATAAGTGTGGGACATGCAAAAAGATTGTTGAATAAATCAACCAGCTATGCAAAGGCCTTAAAATCAAAGGTAAATTTACCACAGGAGACAGCAACCCCACCTAGCACTGCCAGTAATCCTAAGAAAAGAAATACAACCTCTGATAATAAAGTACTGCATGACAAGGTAATCATATCGCCTTCTGAGGCTTTGCCACAGCGTATTAAAAATGGGTCATTGCCCATTTCTGTACAGCCTTCGTCCCCCATTACCAGCAATAGTACTAACCTCTCCCAGGCCATGTCCTTGCCTGATTTGATGGAGATGCCACCTGACACCAAGTTACCAGGTGCACCTGTATTGGGGAAGGTGCAAAAACCTGGTAGCTCAAAACCTACTAATCGGAAAAGAGAGAGACCTCCATCTCTCTCGCCCCCCTCCATAAGAAATATCAAAATTACGACGTCAAATAAGTATGATGATTTGTCAGTTGATATTTCTGATCTGGAAGTCAATTTAAATAAATCGGAAATTCAAGTGGAGGTCCACCAACCTCCTCAACAATCAGATCAAAAAGACAAAAAGAAAATCATAAATTCTAAACCCAATCTATCAAGACCCTCTTTAATAAAACCACCAAAAAATAGTGTTAGATCAAACACTGCTAATGGGAAGACTCCATCCAAGGGGTCTACCAAATTATAAACCATAGTTTTTTCCTCCATTTTGCAATGGAATTGTCAGGGTTTAAGGGCCAAATATGAAGAACTTAAGCTCCTTATTCATGAGCATTCCCCCATAATTATTTGTCTACAGGAGAGCAAACTTGATCATAATACCCCTTGCCCTCACGAATACATTAGTTATAGGACACCATATGATCACCAAGTGGGGAGCCATGGCGGAAGTCTCATATACGTTCGTCGAGATGTTCCCCAAGTTTCTCTGTCTATTCGTACACCTCTGCAGGCAGTGGTTGTACAGATCGACATAGGGCGAAAATATACAATTTGTTCTCTGTACTTGCCTCCAAATGATAACATTTTGTATGACAACTTAGTGGAGGTTATTCAACAACTCCCTCAACCTTTCCTTTTACTTGGAGATTTGAATGGTAGACACCCTTTGTGGGGTGATGTTTTAGCAAACACGAGGGGAAATATCATAACATCAATTGTGGAAAATGAAGATGTGGGACTCCTTAATACAGGAGAGCCCACACACTTTCATGTCCAGACAGGTACCTTGTCATGTATTGACCTATCAATCGTAAGCTCTAATTGCCTTCTCGACTTTGATTGGAGAACATTAGATGATTGGCATACTAGTGATCACGCACCAATCATTATAAACACCAACAATGGTCCACCTTTACAGGGATCGCCACGATGGAATCTTGACAAGGCGGACTGGGATAAATTTCGTGAACTAAGCGAAATTGAGGGGGATGCAGGACAAGTTGAAAATATCGATGATGCCATAGACTTACTGAATGGAACTCTCCATACAGCTGGAGTCAATTCAATTCCCAAAACAACAGGGTTATTCAAACGACGACCCGTCCCGTGGTGGTCTTCAGAACTAACTGCCCTCCACAGAGCCACAAGAAGATCTCTAACACGATTGCGTAGACGCAGAACTGATGAGAATTTAATTATGTACAAGAAATGTAGAGCACAGTTCCGTCGTGCCATGAAAGAAGCAAGGCGCCAGTCATGGATGTCTTTTGTTTCCTCCATTAACAGTAGGACACCACCATCTGCTGTTTGGAGGAAAGTAAAAAAGATAGCTGGCAAATTCACCCCCAACCCACCACCAGTGTTGAAGGTGAATGGCCAGTATGTAACCGAAGCAAATGATGTTAGCAATGCCCTGGCTAATCATTTTTCAAATGTATCCAGCAAGTGTGAAGGAGCCCCTGGTCACCAGTATAGGAGCACTGAAGAAAAGAAAATTTTAAATTTTGCAACAAGAAGGGAAGAGTCGTATAATTCTCCTTTCACTGAAAGAGAATTTGATTCCGCACTTGCTCATTGCAATGATACAGCCCCTGGACCCGATGGAATTCCATATGCAATGATTAAACATGTACATTTTAATACAAAGCTATTTATTTTAAGTATTATTAATAGAATATGGCATGATCATAGTTACCCAAGTGTTTGGGAACTAGCCATTATTTTAGCCTTTTTAAAACCCGGTAAAGACAAGTTTTTAGCAGCAAACTATCGTCCAATTGCATTGACATCTTGTTTATGTAAAATCATGGAGAAGATGGTCAATGCAAGGCTGGTGTGGTACCTTGAAAAGAAAGGTATTTTATCACCGATTCAATGTGGATTCCGAAAAATGCACTCAACGACTGATGTGTTGATACGACTAGAGTCTTCTATTTGTGAAGCCTTTGCTTCCAAACAGCACCATGTTACAGTATTTTTTGACCTTGAAAAGGCATATGATACCACATGGAGATATGGTATTCTTAAAACCATTCATGAATTGGGATTGAGAGGAGAGCTGCCACTATTTATTCTGGCATTTCTTTCACGTAGAGTTTTTCAAGTGAGAGTGGGGGAAACTCTATCAGAGAGTAAGTGCCAGAAAGAAGGAGTTCCTCAGGGTAGTGTGCTGAGTGTAACCCTTTTTGCACTAGCAATTAATGGGATATCCTCAGCCATTCCCCAGGATGTTCTCTCAACATTATTTGTGGATGATCTCTCAATATCATTTGCTGGCACTAAAATGGCAATGGTTGAGAGAAAAATCCAACTCTCTATTGATAAAATTATCCAGTGGGCTGACATGAATGGATTTAAGTTCTCGACAAGTAAAACTACCATTGTCCATTTTTGTCGTATCCGGGGAGTACATCCAGACCCGGATATATACATTAAAAGTCAACGGATACCATGTGCAAGAGAAGCTAAATTTTTAGGTTTGATATTTGATTGTAGGCTTACATGGGTTTCTCACTTAAAAGCATTAAAAGCTAAATGTGTTGAAGCTCTGAATATCTTAAAAGTATTATCCCATACATCATGGGGGGCAGACCGCAGTACTATTTTAAAATTATACAAGGCCTTGATTTTTTCCAAAATTAGTTATGGTTGTGAGGTATATTCTTCAGCCACCTCAAGCCGGTTAAAAATATTAGACTCGATACATCATGCAGGTATTAGATTGTCTACTGGAGCTTTTAAAACCTCGCCTATCCCAAGTCTCCTTGTTGATGCTGGAGAGTTACCTCTAGACCTTTACCGAATGTCTTCCATTCTTCGGTATTGGTTTAGATTGCAAAGACTCCCTAACTCTCTAGCCTTTCAGACTGCAAGCCTTGTAAGACACGCATCATACTTTGAGTTGCACCCAAAATCTCCTCAACCCTATGGCTTTCGGGTGAAACGATTATTAAATAGTCTGGATATAATTAGAAATAAGGTACTTCCATTCAAGGTATCATCAACGCCTCCATGGAAGTTACCAGAGATATCTTTTTGTAAATATTTTATTGGAGATAAGAAGAATATGTCAGACCTAGAAGCCAGGTCTCTTTTTAATGAACATGTTAAAGAACATAGAGGATCAACTTTTATCTATACTGATGGCTCCAAATCTGATGCTGGCGTTGGATTTGGAGTACATAGTAATGGTTTTAATTGTAGAGGTGCACTTCCTCTGACCGCTTCCATATTTACTGCCGAACTGTATGGCATATTAACCGCTATTGAGAAAATAGCATTGGAGAAGGAGGGTAATTTTACAATTTTTAGTGATGCAAGGAGTGTCCTTCAAGCTATGGAAGTTTTTAATTCTAATAACCCTCTAGTTTTAAAGATTTTAGAATGGCTTCTCATTATTGGACGGAGAGGTATAACAGTTCAATTTTGTTGGGAATGAGAAGGCAGATTCACTGGCTAAGGAGGCTGCATCCGAGTTGCTGCCAAGAAGGTATCCCATTGCCTGTAATGATTTCTTACCTGTCATCAAGAACTTGGTTTGCAATAAATGGCAACAGCAATGGGATAGTCAAGATGGCAATAAAATGCGAGAGATAACAAATGACATATCTCCTTGGAGGTATAATATGATGCCCCGAAAATGGGAGACGTCTCTTTGTCGTCTCCGTATTGGTCACACTCGGTTGACACACGAGTTTCTGCTGAAGGGCCAACACCAACCGTATTGTGATGACTGCTTAGTACCTCTAACAGTAAGGCATTTGCTGACCGAATGCCCCAATTATAACAACTTGCGGAATAGATATTTGTTTGAGGCTCGAGGTGAGGGTGGCAGGTTCATCCTTGCCAAGATTCTTGGAAATGATGTGTCCTACCATGCAAGTGGCATTTTTAGATTTATTTCAGAAGCAGGTCTTCTGAAAAATATTTAACTTTTATTACATTCAACTTTTATGATTTTAATTGAATACTCTTTTATTTTTTATTTTATTTTATCTTTTATTTTTGTATACATAAATTAAATGTTACCGGCGTCAATGACCTCAGATGTCAGGATGCCTGAAAACTTTAAATCAATCAATCAATCAATCCTACTTCCAGGTCCTCCTGCATCCTGACGACATCCCCAAGAAAGCTATCACCGCTCCATTTGGGTCCTACGCCCTCTCATACTTGACGTTCGGCCTGATAAATGCTGGGGCGACCTTCTAGCTTTTGATAGATAGTATCCTGGAGGACCTGCCTTTGTGCGCCGTGTACGTCGACAACATCCTCTTGTTCCCCAAGTCACAGGAAGAACACCTAGGGCGTATGTCCTCGTAGTGAGTTTCGACAAATGCACTTCTGGGGCCTAGAAGGTGGAGTTCATGGGACGAAAAAGGGCGTGCTCCCCGTTACATCCCTTTGATGCCATCAATAAGTTCCCCATGCCAACCTCCTTGAAATCTCTTCTTGAATTTATCGGTATGTCAAATTACTACAGGAGGTTCCTTCCCAACATTGCTGGTGTGATGACCCTCATACTCAATGTCCTGAAGGGGAAATCAAAAAAGCTACAGTGGGGTCCTTCTCAACAAGAAGCCTTAAAGCTGACGAAGGCTGCCCTCTGCAAGGCTACAACCCTCTCCTATCAGGACCCCAGGCCCCCCTTAGACTAACTACAGATGCCAGTAACATATCCTGCGGTGCTGTCCTGGAGCAGGTGGTTAACAACGAACCACAACCACTTGCCTTCTTCAGCAGGAAATTGAAACCACTAGAGACACGCTACACCACCTTCGACTTTGAGTTCCTGGCGGTGTATCTCGCCGTCAGACACTTCAAGTACCTGCTGGAGGGAACCCCATTTGCTATCCAGACAGATCACCAGTCCTTAGTCCACACCTTCTCCAAATCCGGGGATGCCTGGTCAGCTCGTCGGCAACAACACCTGGCAACCATCTCCGAGTTCGGCTGCATCATCAGCTATGTCCCGGGGAACAAGAACCGAGTGGCCAACACCCTTTCGAAGATCAACATCAGTTCCATCCACATCGGGTGGACTACAACGACATCGCCCAGGAACAAGCAGCCGACCCTGCAACAGCAGACGTAAGGTCCTCTTCAACCATCCTACAGTGGGAGGACGTCAAGGTGGAGCCCAACAGCCCCAAGCTGCTCTGTGACGTTAGCACAGGCCGCCCTCAACCCCTTATCCCGCCATCAAGACAAAAATTGATATTCGACATCCACGGCCTCTCATCCCTCAATGAGGACGACCACCAAGCTGGTGACAGACAAGTTCGTGTGGCCTGGCATCAAGAAAGACTTCCGTGAATGGGCCTGGTCATGTACTGCGTGCCAAACCAGCAAGGTCGGCCGTCACACTTAATCAGGAGTCTGCAGTATCCCTCAGCCCAAGCGATGATTTGGCCACATCCACGTCGACATAGTGGGTCCCTTACCACCTTCAGGAAACACTATGTACCTGCTAACCATCATCAACCATTCAACAAGGTGGCCAGAGGCAACTCCTATGGCTGAGGCATCAACGGATGTATTTGCCCAGGCTTTTCTCTCCAGCTGGGTCAGCTCTTTCGGGGTCCTTGACAACATGACGACCGACAGGGGACCCGCTTTCATCTCGGACCTGTGGGCATCTCTTGCCCACCTCATGGGGACCAACCTACACATCACGACAGCCTACAACCCTGCGGCCAACGGCATGGTCAAGAGAAGCCATCATTCCCTGAAGGTGCCTTGATGGCCTGATGCACAGACGAGCATTGGGTCCAACAACTTCCCTGGGTCCTCCTCGGTCTACGAACTGCTCCAAAATCGAATGGCGATGCTTCTCCTGCCGAGAAATTTTACAGGGAGAGACACTTTCTCCCTGACGAGTACTTTCCCTCCAACCCAGGCTCTGACGACGTCAGGATCGCTCAACTTCGAGAGAGGGCAGGAAAATTCACGCCCTGTCACAGAACATACACAGGCAGGACATAGCACTTAAGACCAGCTGCCCTGTATACCTGCCCCTACGTCTTCATAAGATAGGACGCCCACTACTCTCCACTCATACAACTTTACAAGGGTCCCCATCGTGTGCTGGAGAGAACAAAGGCAGTCTTTAAAACCATGGTCCACGGAACAGAAGACTGCTTAACCATGGATAGATTGAAACCTGCTTTCACTGACAATGTCGACAACCTTCATAAGCAGCAAGGGTGGCACCCCCGAGTCCCTCCCCAAAACAGATCGAAAGAAGCCACGGTTAAATCGACCAAATGCCGTCCCAAAAAGACCGCGAACA
>NC_090731.1:97366339-97373839 GCF_036898095.1 Palaemon carinicauda | reverse complement strand
AAAAAATTATACCAAATTAGTTCTCGACAGCAAGACGATAGTCCACTGCATCAACAGACAGGGTTTGAGACCTCCATAGATCAACCATGTAATTTTGGCTATTCTCACTTTGTGAAAGCAGAGAAATTGGTATTTCTCAGCAATTCATTTAGAAGAGGTCCGCAATGTGACGCGGACCCCTTGTCAAGATTCAAGCCCCTGAAAACAGAATGGTCTCTGGATGAAAAATTATTCTGTTTCGTTCTGGAGTAAGTCCCAGAACTGCAAATAGATCTCTCAGCGACTAGCTTCAACAAGAAGCTTCCCCGGTATGTAGCACCAAATTTAGAGCCTGTAGCAGCGGGGATATGCGATTTCACTGGATTGAAACAGGTGGACTCGCATTTTTTTTTTTCCACCGTTCAGTCTCCTTCTGAAAGTCCTGAACAAACTACGGACCTTCAAGGGAACAGCAGCATTAGTGGCCCCAAATTGGCCCAAGAGCGATTGGTACCCTTTTGTTCTGGAAGTCAAATCTCACCAGATACCTCTGCCAACACCAATGCTGTCCCAGGATGTTCAACAGAAGACTGTCTTCACTTCCTCCTTGATAATGAAGAACTGTCAGCTTGTGATTTTCTTGCCCTAGCTGTTGAAAGAAAATTCAGTTTTTTAAGGAAAGGATTGATTTTATGGAAGAATACAAGTCTGCTACTACATAAAGGCAATCCTTGTTTTCTTGGAAAAAAATGGGTGGAGTAGAGTTCGTTAAGGAACATGCCCTCTTCGATTATAATGGACTCATGTATATCATTCTTTATTTCACAACATGAACAAGGCTTGGCCTCTACAACTATTTCATCATGTAAATTGGCCCTACCCAGACCTATCGCTTACGCTTTCAATATACAACTTAACAGCAAACTGTTCAATAAGATCCCGAAGGCTTGTGTTAGATTTAAACCAAATGCTCCTCCCAAATCCATCTCATGGGATTTGGACAAAGTCTTGTACTTAGCCTACTCAATAAATAACTGCTCTGCTTCTTTGAGGGATCTTACTAAAAAAATCAATCTTTTTACTTGCTCTGGCTTCCGTTGCTAGAGTAAACGAGATTGTTGCACTATCAAGGGATGATCACCACATTGAAATCTTGGAATCAAGAGAAGGTAATTTATACCCAGGTCCAGCATTCCTGGCTAAAACTGAACTCCTCACAAAACATTGGGGGTCTTGGAAGATCGTCCCTCTTAAGGAAGACCCTTCTCTGGGCCCTGTGGAATGCCTTAAAACTTAGCTGTCAAAGAGTGAGGCCTTTAAAGGCAGACAGCTTTTCAAAGGGAAACAACAGGATCTAATATCTCTTTAAAACAGCTGAGGTCCAAACTCACCTATTTTATCAGAAGGGCTTTCCCAGATAGTATGCCATTCGGTCATAACCCTAGAAAAGTAGCCGCTTCCTTGAACTTTTTCCAATATATGTCCTTCGAAGGCTTACAAGCTTACGTGGGATGGAAATCTTCAAAGAGTGATTTTCAAACATAACTTGTGACCTTTGGAAGAGATTAAACACTTTGTTGTGCCAGCTGGTAGTGTGATTAAACCAGCATCTTGGTGTTATGCATGGACTTCCATGGACTGTATATTTTGGAACCAGCCCACACAGTGTAGGTTGAATATTTTTCTAATTTGCAGTGTGGGATAAACTATGTTTATAGTGAAGAGTCAAAAGTGTGATATTCTTTTCTTTATCATATGGAATGATGTAATTGTTTTATTCTATTAGATGTTACTGGAGTAAACATCTCTTGTTTTAAGCAAAAAAAAATGTAAATATTGTTGCACCAATTCTTGTTTCATTTATATGCTTTTGGGAATAATAAAAAATTATACTTTTTGAGTTTCCTTTATATGGACCTACTGTCCCTCAAGAAAAAGTAACGTACCTTCATTTTTTTACCCCCCTTTTACTAACTATTGCTTGGCCAATTTGTATTCACGCAAAGATAATTTCTCACAGAGTGCGGCTGCGATAATAACTTTTAGGTTCAGATACAGTTTACAAAAACTTCATAGCCGACCAATAGCAGACCAGCTTCTTAGTGACGTATGAGCGTGGTGGTAGGCGAGTGACTCGCACAGTCGTACGCGTACAAACCGCCAAGTTTGAATTTTGGAATTCGTTGCCGTAAGGTGGGGTAAATGCCATAACGAGGGGACGAAAAAACATTGTATTCCACACCGTAATGTGAAAAAAATGTTTAGTTGGGGAAGCCGTACCCCGGGTGTCTACTCTACTGTACTTTAAATCTTCATTATCGTACAGTAAACTATCATATTTTCTATCACAATATGGCAATTTGTCTCTTTTGGTTCTTTCCATTTCACTTCTACTCCTTAAGAGTTTATGTTTTATAGCAATGGGTTTCATAACTTTGATCTGTTTTCATTTTACAACTTAAATTATTTCTCTTGCCAGCATTTCAACCATTTCTCTACACCATAGAACAAGAATTATCTGCTCTATAGAACCATTATTTTAACAATTACTATAGTTTACCAAGCTAAATTTTTTTTCCTTTTTTTTTTTAGTATACTGTATATCTGCGGGACCCCTGAACATTAAAGATTTCTAGAAAGTGTGTTAGTTTTGTGTTCAGCTCGTACTATTACAAATTGATTTTCTATTTTTAAAATTCTGTATAATATAGAATTCTTACATATTTTACACTACTTTTTTTCCTTTGTTATGGGCCCAATTTTATGGTCATGAACTTTTGAATTCTTTTAACTCTTTGTGCTTCATTTAGTCTAATTGTTTCCCACATCAAGTTACAGTATTAGAGAAAAGTCTGAAAGACGGGGAAATTTGAATGCCTTATCATGAAATTCTTTTTTTTCGGTTGTTATAACCTTATATTATTATTATGAATTTTGTAATTGATATTATTCATTAAATATTTTGATATTTTCCAGGTACCTTGTGTTAAAGTCATGGTGGGCCACTAACTATGTAACTGATTGGTGGGAGGAGTTTGTATATCTACGTGGTCGTTCACCTCTAATGGTCAACTCCAACTTCTATGGTACAGATGCCATACTTCTTCATCCAACAAACAAGCAAGCAGCACGAGCTGCTAATGTTTGTCATGCAGCTTTCCTCTTCCGTCGTCTGATTGAGAGACAACAGCTTCAACCAGTAATATTCATTCTTTATTTTATGTTAATAATTAGTATGATTTATCTGTTTTGTATGTAATTCATACTCCAGATATATTTGTGTGTAATTTTTTCCATCCTTTTATTCTCATTTCAGATTATGGTTCAAAATGCTGTTCCTTTGTGTTCATATCAGTATGAGCGCACTTTTAATACCTGCCGTATCCCTGGACTTGAAACTGATAAGATTATTCACTTTGGGGATTCAACTCATATTGCAGTGTATCATGCAGGAAGGTATTTCAAGATGCCCTGTTATTATAAGGGTAAACTTCTGACACCTAAGGAGCTTCAAATGTAAGTACTACAGTAATTTGTTCAAGTCATGGTAATGTAAGGACTTTGAAATGTTGGTTCCCACCAAGAGTAAATGTAGGTACAGTTGGTCCTCCTCATCAGTGGCTATAGCATTCAAGCCCCTCCACACATGTGAGCATTAACTCTGCGGATACTTTTTTTGTGTAGAGTACTTGTAATTGTACTCTAAGTGCTAAATTTATAATTGTACATTAAGTCTATTAAACACTACATCAGTAAATTTATTGTGCTATAAAAATGGCATAGTAAGGTACTATCAAGAACAAAAGTTCGTTCCCTGGACCTCCAGAGAGTGAACACGAATCGCCTGACTATGAATCACCGAAGCTTTTGAACAAATAAGTCATGGAAAATGCAATAGATGGTGCACCCCAAGGACGTTGGGCGCAGAGAGGAATAGGAAGTATTTATTTTTCTAAATCATTGAGTAGTCTCCATAATCTGATATCATTAGAAAGTGATACCGTAGGCCCCTGCCATACGACATTAATCCGTTCCGGAGTTGGTATCGTATGGTGAAAATGTCGTATGGCGGGCAATAGAATAGCTAATGCGTGCAAAACCCAGGTAAAAACATTGAAAATTAGTATGTAACAAAATAGCATAGTAAGCACTGTACTACAGTATACTTATATATGATATACATGTACTGTACAGTATATAATTGAATAACATTACAGGTATAAATAAAAATTATATGCTGTACTGTACTGTAAAGGAAAAATGAAATTTTATTTACCTTTGGAGTGACGTGACTTGAGCTGGTAGTGGGTGGAGGCAGAGGTGGGAGGAGATGGTAGATATAAAAACCTATAAATGCTAGTTATGTTGTGTACACTTAATAATAAATTTATTCTTACTGTTAAACACTTAAAATTAAAAATGCTTTTTTTTTTATTATTTTTGTCTTTTGAAATTTTTTTTTAATTTTTTATTTAGAACTTAAAGAATTACTCTTTTAGTTTTTTTTTTAAATAGAATCACTATTATCATCTTTGGTTTCTGACACTTCTCTTTTGAAGAAATATCTATCCAAAGAAGCCTGTTTCTAACGATTCCTCAACATATTTCTAAAATGACTCATACACTTGTCATTAACACTCTCCATAAGACGACCTGTGTGAAGTTTTTCTGTGTTTTTTTTTTTAATGAAACTCGTAAGGTTTTCATACCAACCGATAGCTTCCCTTATTTCTGCCAATGCCGTTTCTTCAGTCTCGCCCCCATCCTCGCCACCACTAGAGCTGTGCTCTTCTTGAATGATGGTCAACTGCATTGTACTAATCGTAGACTGGTTACAGCCATACGTACTAGCGAGGGTAACGATGCACATGCCTTCTTCGTATTTCTTTATTATCTCCAGCTTCGTTTCCATAGTAATCATCTTCTTACTTCTCCCTTTAACATCACCAGCAATCTTGGGACCCATGGCTAATGAATTAAAGTTAGAATTAAGCACTAAAATACACAAAAAATACGATATCGCAAGCGCTCACACAAGATCAAGTCTTTAAGAAACGCACACGAGATTCTGAACTGAGCACGCGTATTACAAAGTGAGAGAGAGGCAGCATCTGTCTCAGGCATTGTTTGAGGGATTTTGGCCAATAGCGTATCGGCATCTTAGTGACGCCGTAACGCCGACCAATAGCAGACCAGCTTCTTACTGACGTATGCAGTGATGTATGAGTATGGTGGTAGGCTAGTGACTCGCACAGTCGTACGCATAAAAACCGCCAAGTTTGAGTTTTGGAATTCGATGCCGTAAGGTGGGGAAAATTGTCGTAACGAGGGAACGAAAAAACATCGTATTCCACACCATAACGTGAAAAAAACGTAAGCTGGTGACGTCGTACCCCGGGGTTCTACTGTAGATGATTTTGTTGTTTTTGACGTTACTGTGTTTGCGTGTAAAATATGCAGTTGACGAAATATGCTAGATAAATATGAGAATAAAATTATGCTTACTATATCTAAAATCTTGAATTGGTATTCTCATATATTATTGTATCTTATCAACAGACATGACCAACCAAGGGTCATTACAAAACATTTTAGCTTAAATGTGTATGGAAGTGTTTTATAATCTGCAAGTCGCCTATCGTAAAAACAAAATAAACATTTGTAGAAGCAAGTCGGCAATTTTTTTTATTTCACTTGCGTTATTAATGTAGTAACCAAAAACTGCAGTTTCATATTCAAATATTCATAGATCTGTCATATTGCGTAATTGGGCCAACATTCCGAGCGAAGGTGGGCTATATGGGGTATGACACCAAATGCCCGTTTTGAGAGAGAGAGAGAGAGAGAGAGAGAGAGAGAGAGAGAGAGAGAGAGAGAGAGAGAGCTTTCAATTTCTGTTCTACGTTAACAACATCGTAAAACAAGCCTCATGTTACTACTTTCATATTATCACCCTGTCAATAGCAAAACAGATATAATTATTAGTTTCAAGAATAGCTTGACATACTGTATTTTATGATGCTTTGTTGTCGGAAATTTATGGCAAAGTAGTTTTCTAGTGCTCGTGTATGAAGAGCTAATGGGAATGCATTAACAACCTTTTTTATTGATATTTTATGTGCTATTGTAGGAATTCAGTTTCTCTATCATAGTAAGTTAGTGGGAGGGGTTTTTGCCATTCCCAGGCTCATTATTGTTCAGTAGGTTGGCCAGGGCACCAGCCGCCTGTTGAGATACTACCGCTAAAGAGTTATAGGGTCCTTTGATAGGTCAGACAGTACTACAGTGGATCCTTGTCTCTGGTTAAGGTTCTTTCCCTTTGCCTACACATACACTGAATAGTCTGGCATATTCTTTACAGATTCTCCTCTGTCCTCATACACTTGACAACACTGAGATTACCAAACAATTCTTCTTCACCCAAGGGGTTAACTACTGCACTGTAATTGTTCAGTGGCTACTTTCCTCTTGGTAAGGGTAGAAGAGAGACTAGTTATGGTAAGCAGCTCTTCTAGGAGAAGGACAGTCCAAAATCAAACCATTGTTCTCTAGTCTTGGGTAGTGCCATAGCCTATGTACCATGGTCTTCCACTGTTCCTTGGGTTAGAGTTCTCTTGCTTGAGGGTACACACAGGCACACTATTCTATCTAATTTCTCTTCCTCGTGTTTTGTTAAAGTTTTTTAAGTTTATATAGGAAATATTTATTTTAATGTTCTTGTTCTTAAAATATGTTATTTTTCCATGTTTCCTTTCCTCACTGGGCTATTTTCCCTGTTGGGGCCCCTGGGCTTATAGCATCCTGCTTTTCCAACTAGGGTTGTAGCTTAGCAATTAATAATAATAATATTAATGATAATGATAATAATAATAATAATAATATGGGAAGGGTTACTAACCACTAGTGGAAACCTTTGCGAGTTAGGTTGGCTAGTATATAACCCATCTTAGGGTGCCCATTTCAACTCAAACTAATTCTATCAGTGTTTTATTTTTACTTCATGGGTCTTATTTTAGATAACAGATATTGTCTCTAAAGTGTTGTACTCCTTTATTACTTAATATGTGAACTTCTTTTCTTGAAATTAGCGTATTCTTTGAATTCCCTCTTTCTATTTCACAAAAACAACTTCTAGTAATATTAAGAATGTCTTTTCTTTACAAAATCTAAAGATAACTTTGACTAAAAGTTATTCTTAAAACCTCTATTGTTTTCATACAGTGTTAGACAATTCCTTAGCAATTCACGAAGTTGATTGTTTTTTTGTCCTTAATTTGATTTTGACATTATCACTTACATTGAAGAATGTAACATTATTATTGCTCTGAGCTTTGTATCATGCATGATCTTCCAGAACATTTTGTATTAATTAGTAGTGAAGTAAAAGGGAGTTTACTAAAATCATATTTTTTGTTAATATTTTATTAGTATTTACACACAATACTTCAGTATGATGTCCAACCTCCATCTGCATCGATGACCTCACGCAGACGATTGTGTATGGAATCTACAAGATTCATG
>NC_090731.1:97323839-97361339 GCF_036898095.1 Palaemon carinicauda | reverse complement strand
TCAGTTTCCTTTTGAAAGCTTTAATGTCTTCAATCATTCGGATGTCTTGTGGGAGCTTATTGTATAGTCTTGGGGCTGCATATTTAAAGGCTCTGGAGCGTACAGTGGACATATTTCTATGTTCCAATAGTTTGAAACCATCTATAACTATTCTCTTGTCAACACAGTTTGTTGGCTGCGCAATATGTAGCAATTCTCTTATGTATTTTGGACAACCGGTTCTGATAACTTTGTGGGTTACTGTACATATCTTAAATTCAATTCTCGCTTTAATCGGCAGCCAGTGTAAATCAATTAGTTTAGGGGTGAACATTTCTTTAAGTGAAACACCTTTTATCAGTCTTGCTCCTGTGTTTATTATGTTTTGTAATTTCTTAAGTTGTACTTTTGGTAAATTGTAATAGATGGAGTTGCAGTAGTCAATCCTGGTAATAACACAGTTTATCACAAGTTTCTTTACAAAATTTTTGTCCAGGTACTTTTTTATAAAAGCAATATTTAGATGATAACCATAAGTTTTTACTGCATTATTTATTTTGGCATCGAGAGACAAGTTACAGTCAAGAAATACACCTAGATCTCGAATTTTACTAGATATCAGTGCTGAATCATTATTTATGTTCATTTGAATATCACCTAAGCTTCTCACAGTGTTTCTCTTTCCCACCACCATGAACTCAGTTTTGTTCTCATTTAATATTAGTTGTTTAATTGTCAGTCATGCTCTAACTAACACTATCAAGGATTCAGTTTCAGTAGTGTCATCTATGTCATTTATGGAGAAGTAAAATTGTGTGTTATCTGGAAATAGTTGAACGCTTTGTAGTATTTTCGATTGACAGACAGTATAGATGCAGAAGAAGATTGGGCTATGTACACTCCCCTCAGTTTAAAGGTTTATATGATGAATAAGAGTTAACAATTTGCTCACAGTAATATCTAACAACCAAGTAGTCTTTTAGGTATTCGAAAGCTTGATCTTGAACGCCGATGTACCGTAGATCATTTAGTAGCAGTTCATGCACAACTGTATCAAAAGCCGCACTGAGATCGAGGGATATTAATATGCCACATTTATTTTCATCCATCATTTCCAGCATATCATTTACAACAGAGCACATAGCTGTCTCAGTAGAGTATAGTTTTCTGTAAGCAGATTGGTTGTTAGGCAAAGCTTCTATTAGCTTTAAGTGACTTACTAGTTGTTCAAGAATTACATATTCAAGCACTTTTGAAACAAAGGATAGATTCAAAATAGGTCTATATGAGCGTAATTCCTGGTAGTCCAGGGAACTTTTCAGAACTGGTGTGACTATAGCCATTTTCTCAGACTTGGGAAAACATACATTCTTTAATGCTTGCATTTGCTATTCTCATTATTTTTGCTAGATTAGAAAAGTTTTTCTCACCAATTACTTCAGATATTGGCATAGGATTGATCGCACAGTTTGTTTTCTTTACTCTCTTGATAATCCTGGTGATGTCGTCTTGTGTTATGTTTTTAAATCTCATTAATTTTATTTGTGTCAGGTTTATCATCCATCTGATGTTGAGTATTCACAAATGACCTGTTTATATTTTCAATATGGCTTTTCAAGAATGCTAGAAAATTATTTGCTACTTCCTGGTCACAGTATCCATCAGGTAGCTTCTTTTCTTTTACATTTCCCATTATACCATTCAGGAGACGATATAACTTATTTATGTCTGTTGCTGCTTCGCAGATCTTTCTCTTATAGTATTAATTTTTTTACTTAGCAGGTAGTTGTATTGACACAGTTGTTTTGTATTGTGTTCATATACTTTCAGTTTTAACCGATTCCATTTTCTTTTTTTACGTCTTTTTTACCCTCTTTCACTAAAATTTTTCCTTCAAACCAAGGAGATTGTTCTTTAACAGTTACAGTCTTTTCCATCGGTGGGCACATGGTACCATATTCCCTTTTAGTCACTTTATTATAAGAGGTCGTAAGACAGTTAACGCTCGTAGCTCCCAACAAACGTTGGCTATCATGAATGCAGGTAATGTTGATAGCATCATTTATTTTCTTTGTAACTTCAATAAATACGGTAGTAGAAAGATTTGATTTATGTCGAAAGTTTATTCTTCTTTACTACTGCATTTTTCTGTAGAGGTAGACCAAACATAATAAGTTTGTGCACTGGGGAGATAGTATATTTTTTTTCAATATACTTACCCGGTGATTATATAAGCTGCAACTCTGTTGCTCGACAGAAAACTCTACGTTCAAAATACGCCAGCGATCGCTATGCAGGTAGGGGGTGTACATCAACAGCGCCATCTGTCTAGCAGGTACTCAGTACTCAATGTAAACACAGAACCAATTTTCTCTCTGTCGGGCTACCGGCAAGACCTACTAATACGCTGTTACTAACTGGATTTGTTTTCACAACTATTTGGTGAAGTACACTATTCTAGTTTTGAGCTTTCACTATGCAGGTGTTTTATCTTCATCTCAAAACTTGAACTCGTTTTGGATAGATTTAATTAGGGTGACAAAGAGAGTATGGACTCTCTTTCACTTTTAAATGGCCGACCCTTCCCTTAGACGGAAGTGTGTTTAGGTTTTTAGTAATTTTGCTTAACACGTTATAGATCTATATATTTTATATCTCTCCGCCTTTATTAGGCCTCTTCGATTAACTTTCCATTTATTATAAACATAAAGATAATTTTTATGTTTTGTTTATATGCGACCTTTCCTGATAGTAGGCGGTCCTAACTTGGAACCGAAGTTAATCAACGTTGAGCCCGTTATATCATATTTAGCCTTTAAAGAATATAAAACTTTTTAAATTTAATGTTTTATGAAAGAATTTCTTTGATAGTCTTCGTACTGTTTTCAAAGATGAACTAACGTTTAGTTTTTTAGACTACGCAGTTGTTGACGTTCAGGACGTTCAACATGCGCTCTATCGTTACGATAGAGAGAGAGTGTATCACGGTTTCACTTTGCAGTAAGAGTAAATCGATTCTGACGTTTTGTTCATTCTTTCTTAGCTTTAATGTTTTAAATTCTAAATTAAAGGAACTTTTTATTGGAAAACCTTTCAGTTTTTTTTTTTTTTTTCCTTTAGTCAAATAACATGTTTTTTTGACGATATATAATTGGGCTCTTCTCTTAGGTGCGAAATCAAGAGAGAAAGAGAGAGAGAGGAGAGAAAACGTTCCGTTCAAGCGGGTAACGTTTTTCTCGTGTTACTCTCGTCCCTAGTCGCTGTACGGGGAAGAAGGTAAAACGTTTCTAGGGTTTTATTCTTGTCCCCAGGCTATGTGCGGTGAGAGATTGTAAACGTAGTTTATTTGAACTAGTGT
The DNA here is from genome assembly GCF_036898095.1 of Palaemon carinicauda. Taxonomy (NCBI): domain Eukaryota; kingdom Metazoa; phylum Arthropoda; class Malacostraca; order Decapoda; family Palaemonidae; genus Palaemon; species Palaemon carinicauda. Next base: position 97,358,002 of record NC_090731.1, on the reverse strand, counting down.
TTAGTCTCTTTCCCAGCCACTGAATTTTTTATCTTTATATATGTTTTCTGTTTTTTGCTAGTATTAATGAGCTGCATTATACGACTGATTTCGCAATTACTACCTTTTAATGAGGATAGAATTGCATGTTTCAGGTAGAAATCAGTAAAAGTTTCGATTTCAGTGAAATAAGTGCAAAACAGAAAATCGAAGTGATAAAGTGATATGCGCAAAGTGTTACAGTGTTGCGTCCGAGGGTTCGTCTGTTCGTGCCTGTCGTTCACCTAGTCCGGGACCTCTTGCAAGCTCCCAAGCCCAGGGGAGAAGTAATGTCGAACGACTTATGGGTTCGTCAGGCCTTGATCAACGAACAGACGTTTCCCTCCGTGGTTTCGGGCGTATCTACCCAAGATCGCCCCACCCACACAAAGACGAGAGAGCCCATTTATTTCTCGTCTGCGGAAGAGGTTTCTCGTAAGAAACCATGGACCAAGGTCTCGCAGCTTATTAAGCGCAAGTCGGTCCCTTCCGCGCAAGTCCAACGGCCCAGTTGTAGCCACTGGGTCAGTTCGGACTCGCTGCAGTCTTCCGACGACTGCTCACCTCCTAAGAGAGGCAAAGCGGTACCGCATCAGGCAGTCACACCGTCTGTTGCCGCACCTGCTCCTGTAGACCCTAAGTGGTCTTTGCTGCAGACCATGCAGTCTCAGTTAACGTCATTGATGCGGGACTTTCGTGCGGAGAAGGTTGACACTGCACCAACCTCTAGCCTACAACCAACCACGGTTGTGCGTCCTGTGGACGCTGAGGCGACCTTCTGCCGCACTCCAGCTGAGAGAGTCCCGCCACCCATGCGTTCCAGTGTACCCTGCCAGCCGCATGTTGACGTTCAGTAACGCACGGAACCTTCCGTTGACGTTCGCGAGGTACAACAACAGTCTAAGTTGTTTTGTTTTGACGCGGTGCGTCAACCTCCGCATTCTAGAGTTGTTTTGACTGCTCAGTATAGACAGTCAAAGCAGTCTCGAGTGAACACTGTATGTCCTCACGCACCTGTTGTGGTTGACAGTTCAGTTGTTGACAGTTCACAGACTGTCAAGCAGTTACATGACGTTGCCTTCTGGTCTGCTACTAATGCACCAGTGAGAGACTCACTGAGGTAACCTAGCTTTTATCGGACAAGGTTCCTGTAGATGAGAAAGTGCTGTTCTCCCTCCTACTGATATTCCCTTGAGGACTCTGTCATTTGGAGAGGAGCCTTAAGCTGCTTAGCCTCCTATGGACTTTAATTAAATCATGATGATTTTTTAAGGATCTTCGTCCGGATCTTGTAACTGCTGCTCCTCGTTCGCCTAAACGTCAGAACTTACACTAGGCCTAGCTACTTCGAAGCCGTTGTTTTTAAGCTAGTGCTCTCTCGCTCTCCTAGAGAGCGTTACGTTGGCTAGGCGACTGGTTTTTGCACCAGGAAGAGTTTTAGGGATACAGCCTTTGATTTCCCTTCTTTTAAACTGGCTTATAGAGCGAGAGTCTGAAGGACACGAGAGAAGTTCTCGGCTTGGGAGTTCATGCCTCTGCCCAGATAGACTTCTCAATTCTGGTAGACTCGCCCTGGCGCCTAGCCAGGAGACGCTCCAAGTTGTTTACAGGTCAACTTCTCAACTTTTGTCGAGCCTTTGAAGTTTTGCTGTACTTTTATGTCACACATAACAAGGCTTTCAGGGATGGTAAATGGTTCCGCCTCAGTCGCTAACCCCGTCTGTTGCCACACCTGCTCCCGTAGACCCTAAATGGGCTTTGCTGCAAGACATGCAGTCCAAGCTTGCGTCCTTGATAGAGGACTTAAATGCGGAGAAGAACCTTCTGGCCAACAACCTTCCAACCGGTTGGTTGTGCGCCCTGTTGACGCTGAGGTAACCTACTCGCGTCTGCCAGTTGAGGTGGTTCCTCCTTCTGGCCAACAACCTTCCAACCGGTCGGTTGTGCGCCCTGTTGACGCTGAGGTAACCTACTCGCGTCTGCCAGTTGAGGTGGTTCCTCCACCGATGCGACCCAGTGTGGGTTGCCAGTCGCACGTTGACGTTAAGCGACGCTCGGAGGTGGTTGTTGACGTTCAACAACCAGCAGAGGTGACTTGTTGTGACCCAGTGCGTCAACCTCAGCAACCCGGTAGGGTGTTGACTGCACAACCCAGACAGTCTAGACAGTTTCGGGTTGACGCTGTACTTCCTCGCGCACCCATGATTGTTGACAGTTCACAGACTGTGCAGCAGTTCCATGATATTGCGTCCGGCTCCGTCACGCATCCACCAGTGCGACCGGATTCAGCGAGTCAGACGTTGCCCACTCCGTTGCCGTTTCCTCATCAGTTTCGGATGAGGAACCCTCTGATGAGGACGTTGCTGAACAAGACGATCAGCCCCCAGCCCTGCTATCCATCCAGAAGATGCTGAAGAAAGAACGCTGCCCAGTCAGGCTGTGGATGAGTCTGGTAGGGACACTGTCATCCGTGGATCAATTTGTGTCACTAGGAAGACTACACCTCCGTCCTCTTCTATACCATCTAGCTTTTCACTGGAAAAAGGACAAGACGCTAGAAGCGGTCTCGATCCCGGTTTCCGGAAAGATAAAGTCTTGTCTGACTTGGTGAAAGGACTATATCAACCTTAGAGAGGGTCTTCCCCTGACTGTTCAGACTCCCAACCACGTTCTCTTCTCGGACGCATCGGACGTAGGCTGGGGTGCGACATTAGACGGTCGGGAATGCTCGGGATTATGGAACTCGAGTCAAAGGACAATGCATTTCAACTGCAAGGAGCTACTGGCAGTAAGTCTGACCTGGAAAAGCTTCAGGTCTCTCCTTCAAGGCAAAGTGGTGGAGGTGAACTCGTACAACACCACGGCTTTGGCGTACATCTCCAAGCAAGGAGGGACTTACTCTCTGACATTGTACGAGATCGCAAGGGACCTCCTCACCTGGTCAAAAGGTCTAGACATATCACTAGTAACGAGGTTCATCCAAGGCAACTTGAATGTCATGGCAGATTGTCTCAGTCGGAAGGGACAAATAATTCCAACAGAATGGACCCTCCACAAGGATGTATGCAAGAGACTTTGGGCCACCTGGGGCCAGCCAACCATAGATCTCTTCGCAACCTCGATGACCAAGAGGCTCCCAATATTTTGCTCACCAATCCCGGACCCAGCAGCAGTTCATATAGATGCCTTTCTACTAGATTGGTCACATCTAGATCTATATGCATTCCCTCCGTTCAAGATTGTCAACAAGGTACTGCAGAAGTTCGCCTCTCACGAAGGGACAAGGTTGACGCTAGTTGCTTCCCTCTGGCCCGCGAGAGAATGGTTCACCGAGGTACTTCGATGGCTAGTAGACGTTCCCAGAACACTTCCCCTAAGGGTGGACCTTCTACGTCAGCCACGAGTAAAGAAGGTACACCAAGGCCTCCACGCTCTTCGTCTGACTGCCTTCAGACTATCGAAAGACTCTCGAGAGCTAGAGGCTTTTCGAAGGAGGCAACCAGAGCGATTGCTAGAGCAAGGAGAACATCCACCCTTAGAGTCTACCAATCGAAGTGGGAAATCTTCCGAAACTGGTGCAAGTCAGTATCCGTATCCTCGACCAGTACCTCTGTAACTCAAATACAGTGAACCCTCGTTTATCGCGGTAGATAGGTTCCAGACGCGGGCGCGATAGGTGAAAATCCGCGAAGTATTGACACCATATTTACCTATTTATTTAACATGTATATTCGGACTTTTAAAACCTTCCCTTGTACGTAGTACTGTTAACAAACTACCCTTTAATGTACAGAACACTTAATGCATGTACTACAGTACCCTAAACTAAAACAGGCACAAATATTAAAGGCGATTTTATATCATGCGTTTCCTAAACACCTAAAAAGCACGATAAAAAATGGCAACCAATGTTTTGTTTACGTTTATCTCTGATCATAATGAAGAAACAAACTCATTTAGTGTACTGTACACATATATGTATAGGTTAGTTTTTGCATCGATTATATTGATGTACAGTATACAGTATGTTGATTTTGTTATTACCAATGTTTTACTTAATTTTCCTTAGGACTTCCAAATGAAATGTTTTTCTTTATGACGCCACCTGAAACGACGGCGTCATAAAGTACGCTCAGTAAACAACCACGCTCAGAACAAAGAAGGCATTTAACGCGCATGATGAAAGTGATAAATAATGATATTTACAGTAAAAGCATTTACAAAATATGTTATTACAAATATTATTTACCGTATCTATATAAAATCATACAGTACATACTGTACGTAGCAAAGCAGGAAAACAATTTACGAGAGAGAGAGAGAGAGAGAGAGAGAGAGAGAGAGAGAGAGAGAGAGAGAGAGAGAGAGAGAGAGAGAGAGAGAGATTGTTTTACGTACGTAAATGTAAATTTTAAACAAAAAAAATATGATAGGCTTTTAAAACCTTCCCTTTAACTTAATGCATACAGTACTAAACTATAAAACAGACACAAATATTACAGTAAAATGTTTAAGTAAAAAATAAAGATTGTTACTGTACTCACCACGAAAGAAGTTCAAGAAAAACTTGAATGATGATGGCGATGAATTTGCTGCACAGTAGAAATGATGATGATGAAGCTGATGATGTCTTCTACTGTGCAGCCAATAATAGTATTTTACGTCTCTTCAGACGGAGGTGTCTTTTCCTGGGACACCTCTTCAACTTCTTCCTGAGACACTTCTTCAATTTCTTCTGAGGGCATTGTGATCGGAAGTTGCTGCCGCTGCTTCTTCTTTCGCAAGAGCATCCTGTAGGGAGCCATGTGTTCATCGATCTTGGTGCAGAATTGTACAGAACGAACCATATCCTCGTCCCACTCTTGCGACATTTCTTTCACCTCATTCGCAAGCTTGCAGAGCTTGGCAAGCCGTTCTAATTTTAAGACCGTTTCTTCGACATTTTCTTGGAACTCTTCCTGTGTTTCACTGTCTTCACTGCCCGATTTCGTCAGGTCTTCGAGGTCTGCGGCCGCGTAACTTCTACTGTCTTTTAACATAGTATCGAGAAGCGTCACCTTCTCAGCAATCATCATTTTTCGGTGCTGTTTAGGCTCACTACCAGCCTTAGTAGAAGCAGAAGGCTTGGGAGGCATTGTACAGTAGGGTTTAACAGAAAGTTCAACTTAAAACAGTCGCACACAGCACAGATTAAACTTCACAAAGTTAAGAACGTCTACTCAGCAATACGCGGAAAGAGAAAGTGAACGATGCAGACCCGCGAGAACTGTGATGCTGGAAGTTGAAGATGCGGGCAAAACACCAATCACAGGCTAGATAACAAAACTTGAGTTTTGATTCGTCATCTATCAGCGCTTGAACCAATCACAACCCGTCTTACAGTACATGGTGCGTTGGTTACTCATAGAAGATGCCCCGCGCATACTGAACGTACGTAGATTAAGTACAATACCGTAATAATAATAAATAATGATAATAATACTGTACAGTAATAATAATAATAATAATGATTAATAATAATAACAATAATAATTTTATTAACAACAACAACAATAATAATAATAATAACAATAATAATAAAAATTTACGTACGTACGCTATTTTACGCCTCTCTCTCTCTCTCTCTCTCTCTCTTTCTCTCTCTCTCTCTCGTACGCTTACAGTACTTATTCGAAATGTGATTTTTGCAACAAAGAATATTATTGGATGCAGTACTGTACTACGTACGTATACATACAAAAGATTCATGGAAAAGAAGCACATCCATTACAGTACACACCATTCTAATATGGTATGACTGCATCTGATTTGCGTTTCATGTTCGATTTAATTTTACTACGTACTGAATTATCGTATGATCACATTCTCTTTTCGTGTTTTATTTCTTTCTGTGCTGAATTATATATCATATGTAATGCAATGAACAATCAGTAAGAGCAGATATTACTAATTACAGTATTAATGGAATTACAGGTAACAAAATATCGTATTTGGTTATCTTCAGATTTCGCGGTATTTTCGAATTTTCCGGAAAATCCGCGATATGTATATATATATGGGTTATGGGAAAACCCCGCGAAGTGGTGAATCCGCGATTGTCGAACCGCGAAGTAGCGAGGGTTCACTGTAGCTGACTTCCTCTTATATCTGAGGAAAGAACGATCTCTTTCAGCTCCCACTATCAAAGGTTACAGAAGCATGTTGGCATCAGTCTTCCGTCACAGAGACTTAGATCTTTCCAACAATAAAGATCTACAGGACCTCCTTAAGTCTTTTGAGACCACGAAGGAGCGTCGTTTGGTTACACCTGGTTGGAATTTAGACGTGGTACTAAGATTCCTTATGTCAGACAGGTTCGAACCGCTACAATCAGCCTCCCTGAAAGATCTCACCTTAAAGACTCTTTTCCTGGTATGCTTAGCCACAGCTAAAAGAGTCAGTGAGATTCATGCCTTCAGCAAGAACATCGGATTCTCATCCGAAACGGCTACATGTTCTACAACTTGGTTTTCTAGCCAAACACGAGCTGCCTTCTCGGCCTTGGCCAATATCGTTCGATATTCCAAACTTATCGTATGGTTGGAAATGAACTAGAAAGAGTCTTATGTCCTGTAAGAGCTCTTAAGTTCTATTTAAAAACCTTTACGAGGCCCGTCTGAAGCTTTATGGTGTTCAGTTAAGAAACCATCTTTGCCTATGTCAAAGAATGCTTTATCCTATTTTATGAGACTGTTAATACGAGAAGCTCATTCCCATCTGAATGAGGAAGACCAAGCTTTGCTGAAGGTAAGGACACACGAAGTTAGAGCTGTCGCAACTTCCGTGGCCTTTAAACAAAATAGATCTCTGCAAAGTATAATCGACGCAACCTATTGGAAAAGCAAGTCAGTGTTCGCGTCTTTTTATCTTAAGAATGTCCAGTCTCTTTACGAGAACTGCTACACTCTGGGACCATTCGTAGCAACGAGTGCAGTAGTGGGTGAGGGCTCAACCACTACAATTCCCTAATTCCATAACCTTTTTAATCTTTCTCTTGAAATGTTTTATTATTGTTTTTGGGTTGTCCGGAAGGCTAAGAAGCCTTTCGCATCCTACTTGATTTGGCGGGTGGTCAAAGTCATTTCTTGAGAAGCGCCTAGATTAGAGGTTTTGATGAGGTCCTGTTGTATGGGTTGCAACCCTTGATACTTCAGATCCTAGGGGTCGCTCAGCATCCTAAGAGGATCGCGAGGCTCCGTAAGGAAGACGTACTTAAAAAGGCAGAGTAATTGTTCAAGTCGACTTCCTTACCAGGTACTTATTTATTTTATGTTTGTTATTTTGAATAACTGCTAAAATGAAATACAAAATACTTAGCTCATAATAATGTAAACAAGTAATGCTGGTCTCTACCCACCCCCCTGGGTGTGAATCAGCTTATATAATCACCGGCTAAGTTTAATATTGAAAAATGTTATTTTTATTAATAAAATAAATTTTTGAATATACTTACCCGGTGATTATATATTAAAGGACCCTCCCTTCCTCCCCAATAGAGACCCAGTGGACCGAGGAGAAAATTGGTTCTGTGTTTACATTGAGTACTGAGTACCTGCTAGACAGATGGCGCTGTTGATGTACACCCCCTACCTGCATAGCGATCGCTGGCGTATTTTGAACGTAGAGTTTTCTGTCGAGCAACAGAGTTGCAGCTTATATAATCACCGGGTAAGTATATTCAAAAATTTATTTTATTAATAAAAATAAAATTTTTCAGCGTTTATATCAGATACAATGTTATTTATTGCATCACTCAAAACTAGGTCCAACATATGCCCAATTAAAGTAGTTGTACAGTCGACATATTCACTAATTGATATGATTCTAATAACTGAATATGTCAAAGTGTCAGGATTTGATGCATCATCCATCCAAAAATTGAAGTCTCCATATATGAATAATTCATTTTTCTCTATGATAATCATCTCAATGAATGCTCTGAATTTTTCAAAGAAGATACTAGTATTTGTTCTCAGAGGTTTGTAGACCGTTACAAATGATATTTTTCTGTTTTTTGCGTAAATTTTATTTCTATATATTCAAAACATGTTATACTAGTTCTTTCAAAGATTTTGAGATTTGAGTAACCTTTATGAATAAAGAGTCCGACACCCCCACCAGTCCTACTTTCTCTTGGTATGTGAAAGGTGTGTGTGGGGGGTGTTATTTTAGTGATCTTAGCCTTGTCAAAGTTATTTAACCATTTTTCAGGTAATGCTAGTATGTCCAAATATTTTACGTTTATCAATACTCAAATTTAAATAGTCTTATTACCTACAGATTGTATATTTACATATCCACAGTTTATGACATCTTTAGTATCCATGATCAGTATTGTCTGCAAGTCTTTTCAATTCCAAGTCATAAGCTTTGCAATCTCTAGAATTTACTATGTGGTCACTGGGTTTGTTTAACTTTGTGCAGTTAATACACTTTGACACTTACGAATTACACTCCATAGTGGAATGTTTTCTTGAACATTTCCCTCAGACTTTATCATTCCTCGGCTTGCAATCCTTTTCAAGCTGTCCATACCTCTGACAGTGGTAGCAGGTGATCACATGGTACCTATCATGTATGTCATAAGTACCCCATCGTAACAAAACTTTGTCCCTATTGTTATGAATAGCCCTCCGAACTTCAGGATCACATTTCAGCACTTAGTGGATAGTCCTCCCTGAAGCATTTTTCTTCCGTTACACTTTTCTTCAATACTTTGGATTTCGTTCAGGCAACGATTTCTTTGAAGCAAGGCATTTACTACTTCATCTTCATCACTGTATACATTGCATATCATTATTCTTTATTTTAATTTTTCGATTTTTCTTGTTTCTGTGTCAGCAACCATTGTCTGAACTTTGTTTGCAGCCTCTTCTCTGATCATTTTGTTAGCAAAGTTTACATCATTTCCATTCAAAGTTGACCTCTTGTTAAGGATAGGAATGTCTTTAAGTGCCTGTTCAACCTTTGTGTTTTCTTTCAGTAATTTTAATTGTTGTATTTGTTGATTTAATTACCAACAGATTTTTTACCTTAACTCTGTCTGTATATGTTGTTTTCTCTGGTTTTGGGCCCATCAATGATTGAAGTGTTGCCTTAATTGATTCCATATTCATAGCAAGATTATCAGCTTTCTCAGTGAGGTCAATAGTCTGGGTGGAATTTGCTGCGTAGGAGCTAAGGTCCGCAACTTAGTTTTCCAATTCAGCGATTCTCGCGTCTTGTTCGCTCAGAACCTCTTCTCTCATACTTGCATCTTCCTTCAATTTTGATATATATATAACTTGGCTTGTGTGGCTTCAACTACTGAGTGTGGGCATAAGCATTCTAGGTTCCTTAGTTCATTATAAGTGATGTCTGTCACTATATACACACATTTATGATAGAATCTTCTGCACTCGCATCCAATCCATTTTTTTCCGGTCTTCCTCCGTGGTTTCACATGTGAGGCAGACATGGTGTACTGTTTCTTCTCACTTTAGTTTCTCCTTAAGATTAACTAATATCTTTTGAATGATATTCTAAGCGTGAAACAAAAGCTAAAACACGACTCAGGGCGAATGTTGAACGGAGCTCTGCACAAAAACACGCCCACACGTCAGCGGCTTACAGTTCAGAAACCCATGAAGGCCTATTTATTCTTTTAAAGCCTTTTGGAGGGATTAAAAGGAATAAACTCTTTCAAGTTGAGCAAGATCTCAATTGTTATGTAACATATAACTGACCATAGCAAATATAAGATTGTCTTTTTTATTATAAGAATGGTAAAATTTCTGACATTTGTTATGTGAAATTCTGTGTCCAAAACATTTTAGATTTTGTATATACCTAAGAGCTATGTCTTGTGAAATGATGTTGATTATTTTGCTCTTTGGATCATACCTGAACAAATTTGGTACAGTAATGCCTCACAACACAAAATTAATTCGTTCTGGACTGGCTTTCGTAACAGGATTTTTTTTTTCGTGTAGTGAGTCACATTTTACATGTAAATCGCCAAATTCATTTAATACCCTACAAAACACCACATTAAATCTTGTAATTTAGCTAAAGTTAAACCACAATGAAACGCTGTACAGCCAAATACATTTGAATCATTCAATATAGCTAAACTAACTGTTAATACCTGTAAATTAAGTAGTTATTAGAACATAATGTAATAATAAATGGAAAATAGTACAATACATACATTACAATACTGTACATATACAAAATATACAGTATCATATGTATTGTTCTATTATAGTTACCCCTACCATAGACTACAGATACATTTTCTTTTGTGTAAACCCATTTTCAACGATATTATTCTCAGTCTGGCTGGCAAAAATCTTTTCTTAACATGAAACATTTTTCGCAATGTGAGTCATAAGGATATTCGCATAGTCATAAAGATATTCACATCTCGTTTCGCAGTGTGAAAATTTCGTAAGCAGATTCTTTCACGAAGAGAGGTATGACTGTTTGTTTCATCATTCAGGGAATAATATCCATGGCTATGAATGCCCCGAAAAGAAAGTTGAGAATAGTCCACAAGGAAATTTTATATTCTATGGCTGTAATCTGCTGGTCAAAGCTCGCAGTGAAAATTTGGCAGTGTTATTGAGTAATTGTAAACCTTTCCCTTTAGATGCTATCGAGAGGTTCTTTCCTCACCATATCTTAAAACATGCAAATGGATAAATTTATTGTAGGGATTGCTATGAGTTTTGTGAAGAGGTGCCTTACTACTGTTTTTAAAGGTAAAACACTGAAAGCGGATAACATTGCCCTTTCCTCAATATTTTCCATCCTTTATCTACCTGATTATGTTAAGATTAGACATTAGAACATCTATGCCAAGAAATTTCACTCATGGTCAATAAAGCGTTATAAGTGTTATGAACTTGGCCATGTAAATGTCAAATGTGCCAATGAAGAAAAGTGTACCACCTGATCAGAGTTATTTGGCTTCAGCACTGAATCTCATCCTTGTTGAAGCCTTGTGATGGGCAAGAAGGCTCTCAAATTGGGGAGTAATTTTTTCTCAGTTTGACAGAAAATTTCTCTCATACTTTTAGCTTATTATTACTTCAACCTCCTTCATATTTTATCTACTGTGTTCCACTTTCCTGTCCAAGCTCTCTTCCACCTTTTCACCATCTAGATTTTTTGGAAGAGATGCTATTACCTGGAGGGGAGTTTTTTTTTAACTTACTGTGAGAGCTGTGGTAGTCTTGCCAACTACAAGATAATGTTTGAACCAAGGAAGTGTCAATGTTCCTATATTAGCACATGGAACTATTCCCATAAAGAAATAGGGCCCTCAGATTTCAGGGGTTGGAAGTGTTTATTAGAGAGAGGATTCGCAGCATTTTTTATTGTTTTGCCTACCTCTATGTTAAAGTAGGGATGATTTTAATCTTAAAATACTCTGTCCCTTCAACTGGGTTAGGTTTAGATTTGAGCCACTCTAAACATACAGACAGTCCTTAAGGTACGAACATCCGATTTACGAACGCAAATTACTGCAAGTCAAAGATATGTTAAAACTCTGTGGAGTTATAATTTTTAAAGTGTCACTCCTGACAAGTTCCCGATGCCGACACCACCAAGGCCATTCACCACTTACCAGCTTTATTCAAAATCAGTGGTGTTTGCTACTATTATTAGTGTAGCTGTTTCTGTGTATTACCTATGCACTATTTTTGCCGTATATCATTAAATGACAATACCATAAACTATGGCTGAAGATTAGTGGTGATAGTGGTAGTTGTGTAAAGAAATGGCAAGTCATTTCAATGGAAATGAAAGTAGCCATTATCAAGGAACTTAATAGCAATGAGAAGATGGCAAATATTGCCCCTTCATATCAAATAAATTGTTCAACAATTGGTACTATTTATAAAACGACAGAGTTATCCAATGACGGAAAATTATGCCAGGTGTTGGCTATCTCGTCTCCATCCTATATCCGTTACCACAAGAAAAGGGTTTGGAAACGTATTTTATTTTTTGTTTATATAGTAGATGCAGTACGGTCCCGAATTATGCATGTACGGATAATGCGAATCTCCATTTATGCGGTAGCTAATTAAGCAGTACGGTCCCGAATTATGCAAGTTCGAATAATGCGATTCTCCATTTATGTGGTCGCTAGTTTTCAAAAATAAATTTTCTGTATTTGCAAAGCTGTTCAAAGCCCTGCAAGTCAAGAACTACAAAATGTATCAAATCTATTGTCTCTTTAAGTATATTGGTAGCCCTAAATACGGTACTTGATAATGAATGTTACCTAATGATATTTACCTTACATTTTATTAACAAAAAGTCACAATAAATAGCCTATTTAAGGAAAAATTCCATATCAACAAAGAAATCAACTTTAGCTATGCGAGTCCAGATAACAAAATGTAAACAGAATTGTGGTTAGGTTCTCAGCAATCTTTATCTTTCTTCAATCTTTAGATAATTTTAATGGTAGTATTAATGATGGTTTAATTAAGCATTATTTTTGTTAAGTACAGTATATATATAAGCTTTATTTTTCCCTGTGGGTGTTCAAGGTTTTCACATGTAGGCTGGGCTCGTTTATTGACAGTGAATAGCCTAAATTTCGGTAACGAATCGGCAATATTTTGTCATATTTTAAACAGTATAGATTTGTTTTGCATAGTACATGATATAATTTTAAAAACCTCAATCAGAGAGAGAGAGAGAGAGAGAGAGAGAGAGAGAGAGATATATTTGATGCTAGAAAACCTCAAATCTCTCTCTCTCTCTCTCTCTCTCTCTCTTTGTGTGTGTGTAAGAAATAAAATCTTAGTTCAGATATTGCAACCTGAATTTAAGAATGAAATTAACATGAATATTGTTAGTTATGGTAATCAAATCCTCGCTTCAGGTGGTACAAGAAACAAAAACACGGTATTCGATTACAACAGCTGATTCTCTCTCTCTCTCTCTCTCTCTCTCTCTCTCTCTCTCGTGTTTTACAATACATACATATAGATATAAAAACCAAAATCGGTTTTCTTAAGAAGTCAATTAAGTACGAAAAAAAAAATTATACCGTGTATAAATCCATTTCAATCATAGATTAAAATACGGCATTCGATTTTGTCAGCAAACCACTATCTTTTAGAAAATATAATTTTATTCCAGAAAATTGCTACTATTTAAATAGTCAATTGTGCTTTAGGAAAACTTGTACTTTAGTTTCTTGGCCTCGAGCCATGTCATCCTGACGGAAGTTCCTTCGGGCAGCTTCCTACTGTATAATATTTCTGTGGTTGATATTACGAGAGAAATACCATCTGGTATCACGGGGTTCTAACCCCCGGAACGACTATCCTAAGATATTGTGTATAATCAGGGATGTATCCGTAGATAACCATAGATATCTGCACCCCAAACAGACGTAACCCAGTCTAGGAATCTAAGGAGGAGTTGTGAGGAACCGTTATATATCCTCTCCCTTCATAGTACTACTCGTCTCTGATAAACTCTTTTCAATTTTCGCAGCTTATCTACTTGTTCGTTTCTTTGTTGAAAGCGCCTTTTCTCAGCTTTTTGGAGGAATTCCTCGTATGATGGCTTCTTTTTAGTCGTCAAAGTCGAGTACCCTCCTCTTTTACAGTTTGACTTAGCTGTAACTGCTTTAGATCCCCTTGGGGAATGGTTATTTAATTTTTTTATGGCGATGAGGGAGCCGGGTGCTACGAGTCCCGCTAGCCATTGGGCGCCATGTCGAGTACGTGACCGCCCTTTTTATTTTGTGTTCACTTAGTATTATTTCACCATTTCCACGTTAGCTAGCTTTATTTTGGCATTACGATGTCTTGTGCTCTGTTTTGTGTTTACTTTTACTATGCCTTAATGTAGTTTTAAGTTTTAGTGTTATGCATGTCTGTCCTGGCTAGCTTAGTTTAGAGGGTAGTAGTATTGTCGGAGACGGGTTCGCTAATGGCTATCAGGTCTTTCTTACTGGTCTCGTTGGCAGCAGCCTTTTTACCCTTGAAGGGTTTTTTCCTCGGTTATACCAGTTTACTGAGCCCTTGTGCCTGCTTCCTTCGATCTCCCGGTTATTTTGACCTACTGTATTAGGCTTAGCCTAGCTCTTGTTGGCGAATCCGTTTGTCCACCGTGCTGCATTCGTTCACGATCTCCCATGCTAGGACTGTGCAGTCTATTAGAGCTCCCCTTTGCAAAGGGTGAGCTCCCCTTGTTGGGGCGCTGACTTACCTGTATTGCTGTTCCATCCTAGCCTCTGGGATTTCTCGATCTACCTGCAGCATTGACCTTTTAGGCTTAGCCTAGCCCTCATCGGTGAATCCGTTGCAAATCCGTTGTGCCGCCATGCTACATTCGTTCATGATCTCCCATGCTAGGACTGTGCAGTTTTTTGGAGTTCCCCTTGGCGAAAGGTGATCTCTCCTTGTTGGTGCGCCGAGTTACCTGTTCTGCCGTTCCATCATAGCCTCTGGGATTTCTCGATCGAGCTACGGTTTCGACTTATTAGGTTTAGCTTAGCCCTTGTCGGTGATTCATTGGTCCGCCATTCTGCATTCGCTCGTGATCTTTTGTGCTAGGACTGCGCAGTCCATTGGAGCTCCCCTTTGCGAAGGGTGATCTCATGATGTCGGTGTGCCTCCTTACCTGTACCGCTGTTACCTCCTAGCCTCTGACATTTCTTGATTGGACGGCAGCTGCTGTTTCTGATGGCGTGGCACTTATTTTTTATGCATGGGTATTGCTACTCCATGTCGTCGCCTCTCTTTATATCCTAGCTTTCCTGGGACGGACATTGCATGAATTTTATTATTATGCTGCTGTGTATTTGCATTTTTGATTGTGGGGTCTGGTTCCTTCTGGGATCTGACCCTCCATGGCCGTCGGCATGCTTCTCCCTGAGGGGTAAGCTATCAGACTGACGACAGTGCCGGTACCTAACTTCTTTGCCGCCACTTTTTGCCACACTATCCTATAGTACCTGCAATGGCGATGCTTTGCTGCTTGCGGCAGTGCCGCCACTGGCGGCGCTGTTTTCAGCTATGGCATGGTGTTTTCTGCAGGAACCCATGCCGTTTATCTCCACCGCCCTAGGCACCTTTGCCCCTAACGGTGTTGCTGTTACTGGTGGCGGGGCTAGTATTAGTTTCTAGGAGGGGTTGACTGTGCCAGCGCTTTAAGCCACATAGGACGCTGGCGGCAAGGCTGTTACCCACTATTGCTGCCGGTACTTCCGGCAACGCTGGGATATCTGGCGTACATGACTTGGCAGCGCCAGTACCTAACGGCTATGTCGCCAACTTTCGACACTTTATTCTCTTCTATAGTACCCGTACTGGCGATACGTCGCTGCTTACAGCTGTGCTGCCACTGGCGACACTGCCTTCACCTTTGGCAAGGTGTTTTCTGCGGGAACCCTTGACCGTTATCTCGGCCGCCCTTGGGCACTATTGCCCCTGACGGCATTGTCGTTACTGGCGGCGGGGTTAGCACTAATCTATGGGAGTGAATATCTGTATCACTGCCTTAGGGCACATAAGATGTTGGCGGCAATGTCGTTCCCCTTGGCGTTGCCGGTACTTCTGGCAACGCTGGTACCTATAGGACACATGCCTTTCCGTCCCTTTTTTATCTGAGACCGTCTTACCTAAACTAAGATGCGTTCTCTACTGACTGTGTGTGAATTCAACTACAGATTAACATAAAAGTCCTACTCCTTCAGCTTTTGAGACTTCTTTATATAAGTTGGGCCTAGGAACTCCTTTTACGAAAGGTTTTCTAGGCCCCTGCATTGAAATAACCACTACATGTGGTTATTAATTTTCCCTTTGAGGGTGTGGATTGGATAGATGGTTGATAACTCTATAGGCTAGTTCCCCTCCCGGGTCTTTTCTATTGAGGTTATCAACTTGTTTTTATAGCCCTCGGGTTGCTAGAGGCTCTTGCTCATTAATCGATGCGTTGATTGCTTGAAGTATTAAGTTTACCTATACTGTTGCCTTCTAATTGGCTATTTCTCTGTGGAGATATAGGAGCGACGGTTCTTTCCATGAGCACTCCTCCCCCCCTTCCCCTATTTGGGCCTATAGCAACGGACGTTTAGGAAGCTATTTTTTCCAATCACGTTCTTCAATAGGGGAATGGACATTTCGTACTTTATCTCCTCCTTTCTCACCAATTGCATTTACACACAATTTGGGGATTACTATTCCCTCAATTGTTAACATGGAATGTTAATAACCCCTTTCTTTCAGCTTTTGGTGTCTGTTAGAGGATGTAGTACTAATTTAAACCCTTTTCTCCTTACAGGCAGTGCCTATGACGGAGATACACTGTTGAGTGCAGATTTGTGTCAAGGCTGTGAGGCATTCTTGTGGTCTCGATATTTGCCGCACACATGCGAAGTGTCGGAGGATGAAAGTCCCAGTATCGTACTGGGACCATCAGGATTGCAGTGTTTGTAAGGATTTACTTCACTCCAGATGGGTCTCGAAGGATACCTTCGATGTCGACCGCATATTCTTCCTGCTCTAGGCCATTGTGCTACAAGCATCTGAGATCTCCTAGGGCTAGGAAGGCCAGTTCTTTGAAGATCCCCTTTGCGAAGGGTGAGCTCACTTATCTTTTTTCAGTCGGTTCGCTGGCTGTCATACTGCCTTTTCTTTTAGTAAAATTTTTTACTTTGTCATTACACCTCTCTGTGGTGAGTCTTTCCGTTACTGATATCAAACTTAATTTAATTTATAATGCTGTGTTTTTGCAATTGTGGTAGGGCCTAATCCCTTCGGGGTTCTGGTCTTATAGACCCATCAGGATACCCCTTTATTAAAGAGCGAGTTGTCAGACTGACGGCAATGCCGGTATTTACGACTTCGTCGTCTCCGATGGCATTCCTTTTCTTGGGCATACGATAGTGATACGTCGCTATTTAGACAGTGTGGCTTGTACTGCCACAACATTTTCTTATGGCATGATGTTTCTGTGGAAACTCTTGTTGTTAGACTTTGCTGCCATTCTTACCGACACAGCCGTTACTGACGGCAGATCAACCCTTGTACTGTATAGGGGAGTGTCCTTATGCCTCAGCTTTAGGGAGAGCCTTGGGAGACGGCAATGCCGTTACCTAATTGTGGCGTTACTAACGGCGATTTTTGTATCATGATGGCAAATGTTTTCTTCGTCGACGAATCCGTTGGGCCGCCATGCTACATGCGTTCTTGATCTCCCATGGTTGGACTGTGCAGATTTTTTGGAGTTCCCTTTGCGAAGGGTGATTTCTCCTTGTCGGTGTTCCGAATTACCTGTTCTGCCCTTCCTTCATAGACACTTTTGACCTGTGGCATTGACCTATTAAGCTTAGCCATTCTGAATTTGCTCGTGACCTCTCGTGCTAGGACTGCGCAGTCTTTTGGAACTCCCCTTTGCGAAGGGTAATGTCATTATGTCGGTGCTCCGACTTGCATGAACTGCCGCTATTTCTTAGCCTCTGAGATTTCTCAATCGGTCGGCAGGCGCCGTCTCTTGACTGCGTGGCCTTTATTTTGATGCATGGAATTTATCATTATGTGACCTTCCATGGCCGTCGGTATGCTTCTTCCTGAGGGGTGAACTATCAGACTGACGACAGTGCCAGTGTCTACAGCTTTGCCGTCACCTTTTGGCACACTATCCTATTGTACCTGTACGGGCAATGCGTCGCTGCTTGCGGCAGTGCTTCCACTGGCGGCGCTGCCTTCAGCTAAGGCATGATTTTTTTCTACAGGAACCATTGCCGTTTTTCTCTACCATTCTAGGCACCTTTGCTCCTAATGGTGTTGCCATTACTCATAGGAGGATGGCGGCGATGATTTTACCCCCTAGCGATGCCGGTGCTTCCTGCAATACTGGTATATCTGATGTACATGCCTATGGGAACGCCTGAATAACGGTTATGTCGCCACCTTTCGACACCCAATTATAGATTTTGCCTTCATCAAAATCTTTTATAGTAACCGTTCTGGCGATATGTTGCTTCATATGGCTGCGACGCTACCTATCTTTTGGCAAGATGTTTTCTGCGAAATCCTTTGACTGTTATCTCCGCTGCCCTTGGGCACTTTTGCCACTGGCGGCATTACCGTTACTGGCGTTGGGGTTAGTTCTAGTCTATGGGTGTGGATATCGGTACCAGTGCCTTTGGGCACAAGATGTTGGCGGCAGTGTCGTTCCCCCTGTGGTTGCCGGTATTTCTGGCAGCGCCGGTACCTTTAGGGCACAGGCCTTTCTGCCCTTTTTTTTCTGAGACCGTCTTACATAACTAAGATTAGTTTTCTACTTACTGTAGGTGAATTCTACTACAGCTTAACATAAAAGCCTTACTCCTTTAACGTTTGAGGTTTCTTTATGTAGGTATGGCATGGGAACTCCTCCTACGAAGGGGTTCTAGGGTCATGCTTTGAATAACCACTACATATGGTTATTGGATTTCTACCAATTTGTCCATTTCTCTTTGAGGGTGTGGATTGAATAGATGGTTAGTAATTCTATAGGTTAGCTATCCCTCCCGAGTTTTTTCTATGGAGGTTATAACCTTGCTTTTATAACCTACGTGTTGCTTTAGACTCTTGCTCATTAATCGGTGCATCGATTGCTCAACGATTAAGTTTACCTGTACTGGTGCCCTCTATTTGGCCATTTCTCTGCAGAGATATTGGAGCAACGGTTCTTTCCATGAGCATTTCTCCGACCCTTTTTTCCCCTTTTTGGGCCTATAGCAACGGACCTTTAGGGGGCCAATTTTTCCAATCTCACGTTCTTTATAGGGGAATGAACATTTCGTAATGTATCTCCTTTTTTCTCACCAATAGCATTTACACACAATTTGGGGATTACTATTCCCTCAATTGTTTACATGGAGCATTAATGACCCATTTCTTTTGGCTTTTGGTGTCTGCTAGAGGAGGTAGTACTCATTTGAACCCTTTTCTCCTTACAGGCGGTGCCTATACGGAGATACTCTGTTGAGTACAGTTATGTCAGAGCTGTGAGACATCCCTGTGGTCTCAATTTTTGCCGCACACATGCGAAGTGTTGGAGGATGAAAGGCCCAGTATTGTACTGGGACCATCAGGATTGCAGTGCTTGTAAGGATTTACTTCACTTTAGATGGGTCTCGAAGGATACCTCCGATAATGACTGCATGTTCTACCCACGGTACCTTCGCACCTGGGTAAGAGGATGAGGTAGTCTAATCTCATCAAGGATTCAGTGGTGTCTACCAATTCTGATTCCACTATGACATCAGTCTCCCGATCTTCGGTTGCGATTGCTTCTTCCGTGACGGGGGCTGTTCCTGCCCGTTTCTCCTCCCAAAATCTTCTGCTTAGATCATGGAGGTCCCCAGATCCCGAGTACCTTAGGTACTACAATACATCTGGTACTTATGACTAATAAGAAAGCCTTCATGGAGGGGAATTAGTAATACCAGGTGATGGTCTTCAAGGCCTCATTTGAAGAGATCCAGTTTTGGAGAAGAAAGAGGAATTGCCTAGATATAAGGTTTGGCAATCCTAGCTACCTTATTGCACGCAACAATGATGACAGCAGTGGGTATCAATATCCCGATTGTCGCCTTTGGTAAGACCTTGGCCTCCTTTGTAGCCCTGGACAAAGTGGTCTTCCACTTTGTTTCGAAGAGCTACATCAATGGAGTTAGCCTTTTGTGAGGGTAAGCCTCTCCCGGCTTTGGAAGAGTGCACACCAGTCTCACCTTTCTTACTACACGATTCCGTCCAATAGACCAATGTCCAGTTTACTTTTGCTGAGAGTAAACCGGATATGGATGCAGCCGGCCACCAATTTTTTGAGAAGCTGCCCAGGATTCCTGAACACCTTCTTCAGACTAAATAATGGTTGTCAATGTTGATGTCTCTGTAGTGCTTTATGGGAAGGATGGTTGGGCATTTTGCAGGTGCCTTCAGCTTTCCTTGCTGGCGAAAACTCATGCTGACACCTTTATGAAAGACCTTTATGCTTCTTTTCAGGTCTGTCGAGCCTGTAGTGAGCATTTACTTGACACAGCTACCATCCGCCACGAGCTGAAACTTTTCTCACTTCTAGCATCTAGGGAAAAGACCCGTTTCCTTAGAGGAAAGTTACGGATAAGGCTGTCACAGAGCTTAGAGCCTTTTCCCTAAGTGGGGGATCTCATTGAAGAGGTATTTCAGCCCTGGAAAGGCCACAACCAAGAGGTCTCACAAATTGACTTTTCATGGTAAGTCGTTTGTTCTTTCTTATGCCGCTATCCCTCAGAATGTCTACGCTGTGTCACAGTCCCCGGCCTTCCACCCTATGAATGAGTAGGGGTTGTCTTCTGAGGTCGTCTTGACAGTGTAGGCAAGTCCAGAGATTGTGGACTTTTAAAACGGCTGTGGAGGTAGCTGTTCATGTCCTTAACACAAAATAATGAAGGCCTCCGGTAGGGGGACGTTTAGCCTTGTTCAAGTATTGCGGGTTCTTCAGTCCTTGGACACAGAATTTCATTTCCAACGGTTTTGCTTGGAAGTAGTAACAATGGTCACCACAGTTCAGGAGATTCTTCCAGGAACATCTTGTCTGGAACAGTTTGTATAAGGTCTCTTGAAGAAGGAAGTTATCTGCTGTGTGAGATCTATGAGATTTCAAGATTGTCTATTTTGTGTGCCAAAATGGTTTCGAGTTTACCTCAAACTATTCTCGTCTTGTCTGGTCTGAACCTGTTCGTTCAGTGGGACACGTTCCGGATGTTAGCGATTTTGCAGATTTGGACCTTTCTGCCCTTAGAGGCTTTCACTGTCTCTATGGGCTTTACTGACGTCTTTGTATTGTCGGTTAGGTCGACACTTATCCCCCTACCTTGGTTGTAGCCTGTGGAGAAGGGTATACGTAATCAGAGCTATGCTATTCGGGCTCAGCATAGTTCTGAGGGTTTTCACAAAGTTTACTGACGTAGTCGTACAGCAACTGCGGTAGACAGGTTTTTAAGTAGAGGCATACCTGGTTGACTGGCTAGTGGGAATTTCCTTGGCACAGGGTGCTCGGAAGCAGCCAATTGAGTTTTTAATCCCTCTATTCCCTTGGACTTCAGACCAACCTTAAGTAATCAGAACTGACTCCAGCTTAGGACTTCCGCGGTTGAAGATTTGTTGTGACTTTGTCTCACTCCCATTCTATTCCTCCCTCTAGCGAGAGGAAATACAGACTTCAGTCAAGTCCCTGATCTAGTCGGGGATGATCACCAGGCGACGCCAAGAAAGGGTTCAAGGATCTTTACGATTCACAAATTTTTGTCCTCAATGTACGGCTCAAAGATGCAAACAGAGTTTAGGGAAGGAGAGCCTCCAACGCTCTTCCTGACCATCAGAAGAAGACCCCGGTTATACTGCGGAAGCAACTTAGACCGTGGTCTACTCCCATAAGTCTTTCACAGATGTTATTGTTGTGGTCTCCTCCTCCAGTAGTGACGCTTTGTTCGGACGACTCGTTGGGAGGTTGGGTTGGTCATAACCCACCCAAAAAAGTGCAAAGCTGTTGGTCTCAGAAATTTTAACAATACCACATCAATATTCTGGAGTCCATGGCAGTCTTCTTGTCCCTCATGAACTGATACCTGAAGGAGAACATTCATATCCACTTAAACCTCGTTAACAGAGTTATAGTCTATTGACTCAACAGACAAGAATCGAGGTCTCCTCATTTGAAACACGTAATGATAACCGTCATTATGTTGGATCAGAAGAAAGGTTGGCATTTGTCAACTTCTCTCCTTCAGTGAGATCAAATCTCTGGCCTTTCAAGTGGATCTGTTTGCAATGAGCTTCAGCATGATATTTCCCTGCTAGGTAGCACCTAAAGTGGTTCAAGCAGCAGTGGGCATGGACATCAAAGTTCGTCAATGTCCCTGGATGGGAGTCGTTAGACGACGATTTGCCTGTTTCCACTGTTTAACCTCCTCGTGAAGGTTTTGGACAGGTGTAGATTTTTCAAGGGATGGCGGCTCTGGTGGCTCCTTGGTACCCAATGAGCAACTGGTTTCCCATGGTCACGAATTTGAATCCCAACTTGTGCCGTGACCAACTTGATTCTGTCTCAGGATGGACAGCAAGGGATTGTTTATGCTTCATCATGGAGATCATACAATCCTCATCTCATATTTGATTTCACCCTATAAGTATATAAATTAAATGCTAAACTAAAACCCTAGTTGGAAAAGCAGGATGCTATAAGCCCAGAGTCCCCAATAGGGAAAATAGCCCAGTGAGGAAAGGAAACAAGGAAAAATAGAATATTTTAAGAATAGTAATAACATTAAAATAAATATTTCAAGAATAGTAATAACATTAAAATAAATATTTCCTATATGAGCAATAAAAACTTCAACAAAACAAGAGGAAGAGAAACTAGATAGAACAGTGTGCCTGAGTGTACCCTCAAGCAAGAGAACTCTAACCCAAGACAGTGGAAGACCATGGCACAGAGGCTATAGCACCACCCAAGACTAGAGAACAATGGTTTGATTTTGGAGTGTCCTTTTCCTAGAAGAGCTGCTTACCATAGCTAAAGAGTCTTTTCTACCCTTACCAACAGGAAAGTAGCCACTGACAATTACATTGCCATAGTTAACCCTCTTGGGTAAAGAAGAATTGTTTGGTAATCTCAGTGTTGTCAGGTGTATGAGGACAGAGGAGAATCTGTAAAGAATAGGCCAGACTGTTCGGTGTCTATGTAGGCAAAGGGAAAGAACTGTAACCAGAGACAAGGATCCAATGTAGTACTGTCTGGCCAGTCAAAGGACCCCCTAACTCTCTAGTGGCAGTATCTCAACAGGTGGCTGGTGCCCTGGCCAACCTACTACTATTCCTAGGAATGAAATTGAAAATTCAACATGATGAGTGGGTATATGTGGAAACTATGAGTCGTCTAGCATCATGGACCAAATGGGTCAAATATGTCAGACATAAATCCTGGGTTGATTACTATAGATTTTTGTTTAACTTTCAAGCTTATTTTGCATGTTTAAGGTGTAGCCTCCTCCACGATTTCGTCGTACACTTCAGCCCTCAAATTGATGTCAAATTTTACTCGGATCTCTTCAACAAAGTTCCGAAGGTTTGTGCCAGGCTACAGTTGTTGGCTCTACCAAAACCTATCTCTTGGTCTTTAGACAAAGTTTTGCAATTCACTTCGGACATAGGCAATCAAAAGGCTTCTATTCTTGATCCCACTCAGAATGTCGTCGTCCTAATTACGATGGCTTCCGGTGCTCGGGTTAGTGACATTGTAACAATTTCTAGAAACAAGAAATACATTGAATTTGTGGATAATGGTGAGGTTGATTTATATCCTGATCCCATTTTTCAGGCTAAGAATGAACTTCCCTTTAAACCTTGGGGGTCTATGGAAAATAGTTCCCCTACCAGGTGATCCTTTCCTGTGTCCAATGCACTGTCCGAAAGTGTATTTGCTGAGAACAGTGCAGTTTAAGGGTAATCTTTTGTTTCAAAATGATACAATGGTGTCTGAATTGTCTCTAAACCAGTTACGAAATAAGATTACTTAATGTGAAGAGCCTACCCGGTCTCGGCCCTAAAGTCGTGGCTTCCTTCTAGAACCTTTTCTAGTTTATGTCTATTGAGGGACTGCAAATATATACTGGTCGGAAGTCCACTTGGGTTTTCTTCAGGCATTAGATGAAGCAATTAGAGGAGACATGTTATTATGTGGTGGTCAAAGGGGTGTTATCAACCCCGCGGCAACTACGTAGCCCACAATGCGTCCTAGGGCACTCCTTCAGCTCGTTATCAACAATGAGTAAACAGAAGTTTATGCTTTTGGGAAAAAAGGAAAATATGCACTTCATCATTTCCTTTCCTTTTCAGGTTCCCAGGTGTCCTTACGATGCTTTGTGTGTTCCTTCAGTGCTACAGCCTAACTGTCTAAATGTTGTTAGGCTATAGCTCATTTGGTTTGGGTGATTAACCCCTTGTTTGGTACAGACGTGATCATGTGTCTCTTGATCAGGTTTACCTTGTCTTAAGTTTCCATCATAGTTGCCAAATACTTATGCTTCGTCATATAGGTGGGGAGCATTTTTTGGTTCGAGGTCTTTTATGCAAAGTCTCGTACTAAGTATAGATAATTCTCTGGTACACTTCCTTCAGGATGACATGGCTTGAGACCAAAAAAGGGATTTTGACGAAGGAAAAATCTATTTCTGGGCGAAGGACCTGTGTCGCCCAGTGAAATGCTCCTCTAGCACCATTTCTAAGGCATAATTATTGCTGAAAATACCAGAGAAAAAGAGATGCATGAAATGCCAGGAATAAACCTAGCTCGCTCACTCATTGAGTGTCGGTATACCAAACTGGGGCGTGATTGAACCACGACCATAGATCCCTCACCAATTAGACCTCTCCTTCATCAACATACTCCCATCTCTACCCCTACATCATCCCACCCCCCATCTTCATTCCTCCCAGCGCCCCAAGCTTGGACCAACCAGGGTGAGGAAAAAGAGAAAGGGGTGGGTTCACTGGGCGACACAGGTCCCTCGCCCAGAAATAGATTTTTCCTTCGTCAAAATCCCTTTTCTGGGCTCGACCTGTGTCGCTCCGTGAAATCATAACAGAGAAATGGTACAAGCTTGGGAAGGGTTAAACACAAGGGACAAACTAAAAATATATAATCCTAAAAGAGAGTTTAATAGTACAATAAAATTTACAAATATAAAACATAAGATATACAAAAACAGATAAACTGGGAAAACCCTCAAAAAGCAAATACAACCAAGCAAACAATGTAACCTGAGGTAAGGATGCACATAAAAGGTACAAAAACGGTAGGGGGAGTAGGCAAGGCAGTATAAAAACGCTCCTTATGAGGAGACAAGATCGAAAAAGAAAGGGGTGAAGAAAAGAGGAAATTTAAGGGCCTCCAAGGATTTCAAATAGTGACGCTTAAAGATTGTAGGAGATTTCCACCGAGTGTACCTTTTCAAATCTTCAAAATTCATGTTATGGAAATAATTAACTGACGTTGCCACAGCTCGGACGTCATGGGCATGAGGAACCGAGAGAGGATTGGCCTGTTTAATAAAATAAAGTATTTGTTGTCGAATTCCCCTAAGGGAAAGAGTTCCGCCACGCTCCCGAATAAACAAAGGGCCTGAAGGTGTAGAAGAAGTTCTACACAAATAATCCTTGAGTGTGTAGACAGGACACAGGGAAAGATCCTGAGGAAGTGGAACAATTCTCCATGGAGTCCATCTGGACTGGGGATTTTCATTTTTAGCTAAGAACTGTCTATCCGGCGAGAGTAAGACCTCCCCAGACGGAAGAAATTCAATGTGACCCGGATCTCTGGATAAGGCTGACAGCTCAGATATTCTAGCACCGGAAGCCAAACTCAACAAAAATAACATTTTCCTAAGGATTGTTACGTAAGAGCAAGAATCATTATCAGTATCAGAAGCCAGCCTAAGAACATCATTGAGAAACCACGAAACCGCAGCAGGTCGAGTTGCTGGTTTAAATCTAGCTCAAGCTTTGGGAATGGATGTAAAGTACGAATCCGAAAGATCAATATTGAATCCGGATTGAAAAATTCTCTTCAAGGCGGACTTAATCGTGGTAATAGTCCTTGCAGCTAAACCCCCTTCAAACAATGTGCGAAAAAAGGTAACTGCAAGATTGGGAGTCATCGTTCTAACATCCGAATCCCTCAGGAACTTGGCCAATTTCCGAACAGCAGAATCATACTGCCGTAGAGTAGAATCCCTCTTATCCGACTCCAGGAACAAAGTGTTAACAGGATCGATAGCAGCATCCTTCTGAGCAGCAAATTTCATGAAGTCCATAAAGTTAGGGCACTCAGAATTCCTGAGGAAGCTGACACACTGCGAGTTTGTACTGTCTGAGACAGCAACGGGTTGGGAAGCCATCGAGGCTGGAGGCCCAGCTCCGCTAGGAGAGGAAACCAATTGCTCTTCGGCCAGTTGGGGGCCACAAGGGCTACTTGACCGTGGAAAAACCGAAGCCTGTCCAGAACTCGCATCAACATGTTGACCGGAGGAAAAAGGTAGATCCTCTGCCAGGTGTTCCAGTCGAGAGACATGGCGTCCGTGGCATAAGCCTGAGGGTCCAGGTTGGGGGCTACGTAACACCGGAGTTTGTGGTTGATCTTCGTGGCAAAGAGGTCCACCTGGAACCTGCCGGCAAATCCAACGAAACGATTGGCGGTCCAGAGACCGTTCCGATTCCAAGGGAGTCACCCGAGATAGGGCATCGGCTACGACATTTCTGACACCTTCCAGATGAACCGCTGACAGATGCCAATGGATTTTTACCGCCATGGAAAAGATGGCAATCATGACATAATTGATGTGACTGGATTTGGATCCTCCCCTGTTGAGGCAATGAACCACCACTGCACTGTCCAGAACCAACCTGATATGTTGGTTCTTCGACGGGGAGAGCTTCTTCAGGGTCAGGAAGACGGCCATGGCTTCCAGGATATTGATATGGATTCGACGGAAGGTCGCGGACCACAAGCCCTGTACCTCCTTGACCGGGGAGTAGCCCCCCCCCCCCCCACCGACGAGGAAGGCGTCCGTATGGACAATCAACGCCGGAGGAGGGTACTGAAGGGGCACCGACTTGGCCAAATTCTTGACTTTCGTCCATGGAAGGAGCCTTTTCTTGAGAATAGCCGGAATTCTCGAAACTTTGTCCCGGAGATTGACGTTCGCCCTGGACCGCCACACCCGGTTGATGTCCTTTAATCTGGCCTTCAACATAACATCCGTGACGGAAGCAAACTGGTGAGAACCCAGAACCCTTTCCTGGTTCCTTCGAGACGTAAGTTTGGATCTTAGAAACTGTTTTGTGGCTCTTGCGATCTCCTTCCGTTTCTTTGGGGGAATCGACAACTTGTGAGAGCCCAGATTCCATTGGAGTCCCAACCATTGGAAGCACAACGCCGGAACTAGGCGAGACTTCTTGAAAATTTATTCGGAATCCTAAGTGTTCCAGAAACCTGATGACTTTGATTGTCGCCTCTCGACATTCCTCGATGGTGTTGGCCCAAATAAGGCAATCGATTGTCGCCTCTCGACATTCCTCGATGGTGTTGGCCCAAATAAGGCAATCGTCCAGATAGGCTACCAACTGTACGCCCTGGGCCCTCAATTCCTGAACTACCGAGTCCGCTATCTTCGTGAATACCCTTGGGGCTATGTTGAGACCGAAGGGCATCACCTTGAAAGCAAAAGCTTGGTTGCCTAGCCTGAAACCCAGAAACGGATGAAAATGACGCGCTATTGGAACATGATAGTAGGCGTCGGTAAGATCGATAGAGGTGGTGACGGCCCCACGGGGAAGTAAGGTCCGTACCTGCGAGACAATCAGCATGTGGAACTTGTCGCATTGAATAAAGGTGTTCAAGCGAGACAGGTCTAAGATGACACTTCGTTTGTCGCAGTCTTTCTTTTTTGGCTCGCTGAATAAGCGACCTTGAAACTTTAAATGCCTGATTTGTTGAATCGCATTTTTGAGAAGTTCTCGTGCGAAATCGACGAGTTCCGGCTCTGGGAATTGAAAAAACTCTGACTGATGGAGGGGGTCCCTGAATCCAACTCCACCCCAGTCCGTTGGAAACTATGCTTCGAGCCCAACTGCTGAAGGTCCAATTCTCTCGGAAAGAGTATAGCCTCCCCCCACCTGCGGAATCTCATTGGATTGACGGGGCTTGCCACCTCGGCCTCCACGGGGTCCTCGGCCCCTTCCAGAGACTTGACCAGCTCCCCTGTAGCGAAAGGGTCCTCTAGATTTACCTCCCCTCGGCTGCCTATTATATCCCTGCATCAGGGCATGAGACTCAAAAGCAGGGTTAAAAGCCGGCGAAGTGGAGAAGGAAGACGAAGGTTGAGGTGGTTGGCTCACCAGCACGAACTGCTGCTGGGGCCGAGTTTTAGCGGGGGACGCATGTCTCACCTGAGAGACAGGCACAGCCTGAACCACAGGTTGAGGCTGGGAAGCCTGAAAAGGAGGAAACCGTCTAGCCTTTTTCCTACCCCTCAACTGCGGGTTAGCCGAGTCAAATTTTCTCTTAGAGACAAGACCCCACCTCGCCCGAAGGGACTGATTGACACGCGTTGCCTCGCTGAGAACCGCGTTGACCATGTCTTCAGGGAAAAGATCTGCTCCCCAGACCGAGGCCTTGATTAACTTGTTCGGTTCATGCCGGATAGAGGCGTCGCCAAAGACATGCCCGACGAGCGACACCGAAGTCATAAAGATCACACTGAAGGGAATGCTTGGGTCTCTTCCCGAATCCGGGCGATGATTGGAGCTGCCACATCAGGGGATACCGCCGCCGACATCTTGGCATTTGGGTACAGGAGGGAACACATCTCCTCCGACAAGACATAAGGTTGTTTGGCCTTCACATTACGACCAAAACCCCCAACCCAGGTCTTAAGGGTCGCTAGGGAAGAGCTCTTGACGGCGAAGGAGGCCTGAAAGAGAGAGACCTGGATAAAACCATGAAAGGTGATGCAGGGAAAATAAAATGAAGTTCATCAACACGGTATGTTTACAGTAAAATGTAATCAAAAGCAAAAAAAAAATTTTTTTTTTTCCTAATACATACCGAATCACCAAGTAAATCGAAGACTAGGGCATAGCAAATCTCACACCCATCTGGATGCCAGACTAACAAATCGCCCACCGGGACAGCACACCCGGCATGCGAACAGCCTACTTCATGTCCGCAAGGCTGCTGCAAGACCACAGTACAAGCCGTCTCCTGACAACGTACCACCTGTAAAATGAATGGGTATATGAGAATAAAATTAACTCGAGCCAGGGATTAACTGGCGAAAATCGTAAGGCTAAAAACTGCTAGCAGCGGAAAAAAAACTTACGAAAAGTTAATTACACAATACTAAAAAACCAACCCAGTGTAAAGTTTGATACCCAAGTACAATATCCGGAGCCTAGAACAATGAGTCGACGAATAAACCGCCATAAAAAACAAAAATATAATTAAATCCTCTGAATACCGGATACACACCGGAGTGAGGATCGTAAACGAGAAAGAGCAAACACCATTACCAATAAATTCTCAGGATACGGGATACCCACCGGAGTGGGAAACGTAAGTGAGAACAATCTGACTAACAAAATAAATTCTCAGGGTACGGGATACCCACGGGAGTGGGAACCGTAAGCGAGAACGAACAAACAAAATAAAAATCAACTCTCAAAAGTCGTAGGCTCTGGATTAACAGGTGAATAAAGAAGCTCCGGAAAGTAAGTGAAACTACGGCGCATAAAAACAAAAAATACATAATATAAGAATAATAATAAAATAAAATAAAATCTAAAAATAGCTATAAAAATAACATAAAACATAATGTTAAAAGCTCCGCCGCAATCGCCCTCCCCGACAGTTAAACTAATATAGGATAAAGAATGGTAACGGAACAGAGTGAAGTGTCCGAAACCGATCAAAGAAACACAACTACAGTACGCAGAAATGAATCTAAAATATCCCAACCCTCCGGAATGGGAGGATAACAAACCCTCCGGGACGGGAGGATAACATTCTGGATGGATAACACGAGGGGGGGAGGGGGAGTCGGGAGACGAGCGCAAACCCAGTCTCGAACGCCTGGTGGCCAACCAAAGCGAAACGAGAAGAGAGCCCTACCCGAACTGACGTAGGGAGCGTATGGCCAACCCCCCCACCTCAAGAAACTTCCTGTGTACTACCATAGAGCACGTGACCAAAGCTAACCCCCTCCGAAGAAGAGGGAGGCGAAGGCGTAAGGGGAAGGGACCCAAGAGGTGGGGGGAGAGACCAGAACAAAATCAGGTGACCATCGTGAACGAAGGGAGGAGAGAGCCACCCACCGAAACACAAAGGAAAACCTAAACGGCGGCAAGCATGTAGCTCCCGCGATCGACTTGTATTTATTGATATATATATTTGTATGCAATAAAAAAATGACAGACGTAAATGACATGATCAAAATAAAAGCGAACACGCAAAATGAGAACGTTATGGGGAAAAAAACAGATATAGAATAAAACTAAACCTAAACCTTTCGAGATTGGGAATAAGCCGAAACGGAAAGGGGAACAGGCAAAAATAAAAAACAAAGATCTTCCGAAATCGGGAAAAACCGATTCAGAACAACCATAACGTATACTTTTCCCGGAAGTGGACTCGATACAAAAAGGCTGGCAAGAAAGCTACCCACCGAGCCGCTTACGGATCGACTAAGTAGGAAATCAAACACAGCGCTAACAAACCTGAAGGGTATATTCGCTAAAATGATAAAAATGAATAAAAAGATCATGCCAAAAAACGAAATAGATGTCCAAATCAAATATCAGGGTAACAAATAGTATAAGGAACTAAATGCAAACCCGATAAACAAAGAGATCACTAGTAAGCAACACCATGGCCATAGCGAACCCCCGAAAGGGAATATACATAAACAAAAGGCCAAACACGATAAAGAATAAAAAGGTGTGGATAGCCACGTCGTCCTGATGGCCCGCCCGTTACTTCATTTTACTCCCACCCCTTTGCTCGTTGGATCCTTCTATTTCACAGTAGCTCCGCTGCGATGTGGAATAAAGCAGCAGGGTCGTATGGGAGCACCGAAAGGTGATAGGGTATGTAATGGCTCCTCCCCCTCAGATGCTGAAGCCTCGATGAGGATGGGGGGCTTAGGGATCAGCAGCTGGACTCTAATGAACAGTGGGAACTACTTTCCCCCTGGACCTTGGTGCCCAGCTATTGATCCAACTAAATTAGCCTGCACTTTCTCTTTTCCTTTTGGTTATTTCTTTATTCTCACGTCTCTTCTTTTGGGCATGATATTGTGAACGACTTTGGCTTGTTTGATTATACTTTGGCTGCTGCTTTGGATTTGGCACAGTTTGGGATGGACGGCATTCCATCTCAACCTGTGCCAATTTAGAAGCCATCACCCTCTGGCAGACCCCATTGGGTGCAGACCAAGTCTGTTAAGAGTCGGGCTCCAGTGATCCGGTTGTAAGTCACCCATATTTGCGGGTAATGGGTGACGCCAGGCATTGGAGTCGCCGGTGGGAGTGGCTAACCACCCCACCTGACTAGAATACGCCCACCTTAAGAGAGGCAGCCCTTCTCTAATAGAGGACTGGTCCCCCCTGAAGCCTCTTCTTAAGTTGGGCCACATGGGATAGGAGGACTAACATCCTCCGATAAGAGGTGGATAACCCGGCTTGCCTTTAAAAAAAAAAAAAGACCCCTCTGTTGACGATCTGGAAAATACAAACATGGATCCCGGTACAGACAGCTCAAACTCGGGTTCTAATATTGTTACATTAGAACCTTATTTACGTCATGTGAATAATAAGAAAACACTAGAGAAGAAGAGAGAGAGAGTGAAAAATGATGACAACACAGAAAGATATAGAAAATTAGAAGTATTACCTGGTCATTATGATGTAGTGAATTATGAAATTTTTTTTATCTTAGAATTTGAAATCCGAAGAAATGAGCGTGTAAATGTTTTTAAAGCTAATAGGGAAATAGTTATTTCTATGTGGAGGGCAGCCAAAAATTCTACCCCAGGGAAATGCAAGTCTCTTGATAGAGACACTATCCCCATTACAAGGTGAAAGGTTGAAAACACTTACAACATTGGATGGTCTTAGTGTAAAATGCGTTTCGCGTAGGGTGCCAGAGTAGAGGTGTGATATATGCTCCAGAATTGCTGGATATACAGAAAAAAGAAATTGAGGATGAACTGAAAAGTCTATGAATAGTAAAAGTAGTCAGAATGAGAAAGAGTTGGAGAACAACGTATTCCTCTAGCTACTTTGATTATAACATTTGATCAATGCAGATTACCAAATGTTATAAAAGCTGGTTTGCTATCTTTGAAGGTAAAATCATGTATCCATTCACCATTGCGATGTTATCATTGCCAAATGTATGGCCATTTAAGCCAGAAATGCAAGGAAAAACTAAATAAGCCAGCTGTTTGTGCCAACTGTGGAAAAAGTAGTCATGGAGTATGCATAGAAAACCCTAATTGCATACATTGTTGGGAAGCACACTCTGCTACATCTAAAAGCTGTGTAAAGTTTATTTTTGAAAAGGAAATTCAGGCCATTAGGACCATGGAAAGAGTTACTTTTAAAGAGGCTTGTAAAAGAGCTCTTGAAAAGGGGATAAGACCAAGGCAACTTTTTTCAATGGTTCTGAAGAAAAAGTTGCCAAACCACGCAGATGAAAATTATATCTCTACTCCTAAGATAAAGAAACAAATGAAAGTAGTTAAAGAGGTTGAAAGTCCTATCGAAAATCTATATCCAGAAATTGTAGAAAAATCAAAACAGATACTTAAAGATCTGAAAGTTATTCAAAAGCCAACTAATCCGATTACAAACAATAGTACAAACCTCTCTCACCCCGTGTCCTTGCCTGATCTGATGGAGGTTCTACTTGAAACCAATTTACCTGGTGAACCTGTAGTGGGGAAGGTGCAAAAGCCTGATAGATCACAACCTTTTAATCGAAAAAGAGAGAGACCTCCATCTCTCTTGTCGCCTACCATAAGAAACATTAAAGTCACGACTTCAAATAGATATGATATCTTGTCTGCTGATGTTTCTGATCAACTACAAGGTAAATTGAACCAATCAGAAATTCAAGTTGAGATCCACCATCCTCCTCAACAATTAGATCAAAAGGACACAAAGAAAAAGACGAACACAAAACCCACTACAGTATATCAAGATCCTCTCTAGAGATACCACCGGGAAATATTGTTAGATCAGATACTGCCAATGGGAAGACTTCATCTAAGGTGTCTTCCAAAAAATAAACCATAGTATTTTCCTCCATTTTGCAATGGAATTACCAGGGTTTAAGGGCGAAATATGAATAACTTAAGCTCCTCATACGTGAGCACTCTCTACAAGAAAGCAAGCTCGATGCTAATACTCCTTGCCCTCGAGAGTATGTTAGCTATAGGACACCATATGATCAATGAGCAGGGAGTCAGGGGGGAAGTCTTATATACGTTCGTCGAGATGTACCCTAAATATCTTTGTCTATCTGTACCCCTCTGCAGGTAGTGGTTGTACAGATTGATATAGGGAGAAAATACACAATCTGTTCTCTTTACTTGCCTCCAAATGATAACATCTCATATGATAATATAGTAGAGGTGATTAAACAACTCCCACAACCTTTAGTCTTACTAGGAGATATTAATAGTAGACATGCTTTATGGGGTGATGTTTTGGGAAGCACAAGGGATAATATTATATCATCAATTTTGGAGAATGAAGATGTCAGACTCCTTAATACAGGAGAGCCCACACACTTTCATGTTCAGACAGGTACCTTGTCCTGTATTGACCTATCAGTTGCAAGCTCTTAACTGTGTTCTCGATTTTAATTGGCGAACATTAGATGATTGGCATACGAGTGATCATGCACCAATCATTATAAATACCAACAATGGTCTACCTTTACAGAGATCGCCTCGATGGAATCTTGATAAGGCGGACTGGGATAGATTTCGGGAGTTAAGTGAAATTGAAGGAAATGCAGAACAGTTTGAAAGTGTTGATGATGCCATAGACTTACTTAATGGAACTCTTCACACAGCAGGAGTCAATTCCATTCCCAAAACAACAGGGATATTCAAACGACGACCAGTCCCCTGGTGGTCATCAGAACTAATTGTCCTGCACAGAGCCACAAGAAAGTCTTTAACTCAATTGTGCATGCGCCGTACAGAGGAGAATTTAGTCATATACTGTATAAGAAATGTAGAGCACAGTTCCGTCGTGCCATGAAAGAAGCTAGGCGCCAGTCTTGGATGTCATTTGTTTCCTCCTTTAGCACTAGAACACCAACATCATCTGTGTGGAGGAAAGTCAAAAAGATAGCAGGCAAATTCACCCCAAACCCACCACCAATGTTAAAGGTAAATGGCCAGTATATAACTGGAGCAACCAAAGTTAGCAATGCCTTGGCTGAATATTTTTCAAATGTATCATGCAAGTGTGAATCAGCTCCTTGTCACC
>NC_090731.1:97286339-97318839 GCF_036898095.1 Palaemon carinicauda | reverse complement strand
CCTGGCCTTCAAGTGGATCTGTTTGCGATGAGTCTCAGCATGATACTTCCCTGCTAGGTAGCACCGAAAGTGGTTCAAGCAGCAGTGGGCATGGACACAATGTCCCTGGATGGGAATTGTTGGACGACGGTTTATCTGTTTTCACTGTTCAACCTCCTCGTGAAGGTTTTGGACAGTCTTAGATCTTTCAAGGGATTGCAGCTCTGGTGGTTCCTGGGTAGCCAAAGAGCAATTAGTTTCCCATGGTCACAGATTTGAACCCCAACTTGGTGCTGTGACCAACCCGATTTTGTCTCAGGACGGACAGCAGGAGGTTGTTTATGCTTCATCATGGAGATCGAACAATCTTCACCTCATGATTTGTTTTGCCCTAGCCCTGGGAATGAAGTATACCCTGGATAGGTGTGGTGGGTCGTATACAACCCGAGGTTAGAAAAAAAACCCCTTTTTTTTTGCCATTGAATTTTCAACCATATTGGTTGTGAGTGATATTGACCTGCGAGACCTCAGTTCAGTGTGCGCAGCAGTCGGGTGAGAACGCATTTCATCCCAGCTCTTTTCTTGTGCTATTTCTGAGATACCCTCGGGTGGAGCTCGACCCATCAATACCTAATTAACCCTTTTACCCCCAAAGGACGTACTGGTACGTTTCACAAAAGCCATCCCTTTACCCCCATGGACATACCGGTACGTCCTTGCAAAAAAATGCTATATTTTTTTGAGAAAATTCAGGCATTTTCCAAGAGAATGAGACCAACCTGACCTCTTTGACAAAAATTAAGGCTTTTAGAGCAATTTGAAAAAAATATACTGCAAAATGTGCTGGGAAAAAAATAACCCCCTGGGGGTTAAGGGTTGGAAATTTCCAAATAGCCTGGGGGTAAAAGGGTTAAGGTAAGTTGTGTGGTATCAAATTTTTATATAATTATTGAATGTGGAGTAGTGTTTAAGAGTGTATAAAAAAGGATTGTTGTAAAGTGTTTGTGAATGTCTTCTACACCTTATATTTTTTTAAAATAGCTTATAATTTCTTCCTTTTTTTGTAAGTTTGTACCTTTATTATGACAATTATTTTGTTTTTTTAATTGCCAAATAATCTATAAACTCCATTCTAGCTACCATAATATTTTTATGCAAATCCTCGAACAATTATATAAGTAAATAACTCGCTGATATTGAAATATCTTTCTCCATTTCAGGTAGAAGATTTGACTTTTTTAGGTGTTGTGGTTGGCAGCCATTTTGTGAGCATATCCTACACAAGCTGGCATAGCTCTATGTATTCCTCATTTTTATTAAATTTCTGATATTTTCATGCATAATAACCATGCTCAGAAATGGATATAAGGATTTTATTTATGAAAAAATTCAAAATAGAAATCCGAAGAAAAAAAAATTAATTCTCTTTTTCATAAAACTAAATAATATCCAAGTGCAGATTCTTTTACACATTTTCGTAGTACGATAATAAAATATCCTGTAAAAATTTCTGCCACTAACTATGTCATTTACCTACCCCAAAAAATTTTGAAAAGGATAGATTTTTTTAGCTAAAAATGAAAAAATGCACTATTTTTCTCCTTTCAGGAAATGTTCCCTTGTGGTTCCTCCTCCCTCTGGATATCAGCAAATGGTGTTTAATTATCCTAGAATAAGTGCTTAAAATAGTTTTAGCTTATTTCCATATTTGAATTTTAGGTGAATTTTTTTGCAAAGTCATTTTTTTGTATACTTATTTTTTTAATTTATTTGTAATAAATATTTTTTTGAACTTTACTTTCATTTACTTTTTTTTTTTTTTGATGAATAGAATATTCTTAGAATTTTTTTTAATAGTAAAAGGTTGTGAATTGCTTTGTGAATGAATTTTCTATGAATTTTTTGTGACCTCGGGTCGAGGTCGACCTATCAATACCTAATTAAGGTGGTCAAATAACGATACCTATCCAGGGTTAAAATTCAACATGATAAGTGGGTATTTGCGGAAACTATGAGTCTTCTAACACCATGACTCGGTGTGAAACGTCTTGGACGAAATGGGTCAAATATGTCAGACATAAATCCAGGGTCGTTTACTATGGATTTTTGTTCATGGATTTGGCCCTCACTAGACCTATACTATGCGCCTTTGATGTCGACTTTAACTCTAATCTCTTCAACAAAGTTCCGAAGGGTTGTGCAAGGCTAAGGCTGTCGGCTCCACTGAAGCCTATCTCTTGGTCTTTGGACAAAGTTTTGCAATTCGCTTCGGACATAGGCAATCAAAATGCTTCTATTCATGATCCCACCCATAAAGTCATCTTTTTAATTGTGTTGGCTTCCGGTGGTCGGGTTAGTTACATTGTGACGATTTCTAGAGACAAGAACCACATTGAATTTGTGGATAATGGTGAGGTTAATTTATACCCTGATCCCACTTTTCTGGCTAAGAATGAACTTCCCTTTAAACCTTAGGGTCTATGGAAAATAGTTCCCCTACCAGGTGATCCTTTCCTGTGTCCAATGCATTGTCCAAAAGTGTATTTGCTGAGAACAGTGCAGTTTAAGGGTGGTCTTTTGTTTCAAATTGATACAGTGGGGCTTGATTTGTCTCTGAATCAGTTTATAGCTAAGATTACTTACTTTATACGAAGAGCGGACCCGGCTAGTAGACATCAGGTCTTGACCCTAGGGATGTGGCTTTCTTCTTGAACTTTTTCCAGTATATGTCCTTCGAGGGACTGCAGACATGTACTGATCAGAAGTCCACTTGGGTTTTCTTCAGGCATTATATGAAGCAATTGGAGGAGTCACACCATTTTCTGGTGGCTGCGGGAAGTGTTATCAAACCCGCTGCAATGACATAGCCCACAATGCGTCCTAGGGCACTCCTTCAGCTTGTTATTAGCAATGAGTAAACAGATTGGTTTTGTTTCTAGGTAAAAAGGCAAAAATGCACTTCAATATTTCCTTTTCAGATTCACAGGTGTCCTTCCCACGCTTTTTGTGTTACTTCAATGCTACAGCCTAACTGTCTAAATGGTAGTTAAGCTATATCTCATTTGGTTTTGGGGGATTACCCCTTTTTGTAGACGTAATCATATGTCTCTTGATCAGGTTTACCTTGTCATAAGTTTCCTATGGTTCCTTATGTAATGTATTTGTCCCCTAATGTTACCTTATGTATGGGTATGGACGGGATGCATTTACTTTGTACAAAAATTTTCCATATGCGGTTAATGATGGTTGCTTGTTAACATTGGCACTGATTATTTTGAGTAAAAGGCTGTGAATTGTTACATGCCTTTTACTTTTACGCCCTACTATTATAATTATAATTACGGTAGCGGCATTAACTTTAGTGTGCCTTCTCATTATTATCCTTTTTGAACATAATTGGATTTAATCTCCTGGCGGGATTTGGTTCCATATGCCTCGCCTAGGATGCCTCCTTTAGTTTCGGGTTCCTTAGAGTTCCCGACACTAGAATTGCATGATTTTCCAATTGTGGAGTGCGGTTCTTTGGTCCTTATTGCCTCCTTTTCGGACCATCATGCGTCCAAACTGTTCTGGGATATATAGTTGAGAGTGATACCTATGCCTTGACGGAGTAATCCTGTAAGTGCATTTCGGTATTGGGACCTCTCTTTCTTGGAGGCTTCCTAACGAGGCATAGGTAATTCTCTGGTACACTTCCATCAGGACGACATGGCTTGAGCCTAAAAAACGGATTTTGACGCAGGAATTATCTATTTTTGGGTGAGATAGCCATATCATCCTGATGGCCCACCTGTTACGTTGTCCCTCCCCTATGCCTTATCGGATGCATCTTCTCACGGTAGTTGCGCTGCTGTGTGGAATGAGTTTATCAGAGACGAGTAATACTATGAACGGAAAGGACATACAACGGCTCCTCAACTATCCTCCTCCTTAGATTCCTAGACTGGGTTGAGTCTCTTTGGGGTGTAGATATATATGGTTATCTACGGATACGTCCCTGATTATACACAATATCTTAGGATAGTCGTTCCGGGGGTTAGAACCCCGTGATACCTGACGGTAATACTCTTGTAATATCACTCACAAAAATATTATACAGTAGGAAGTTGCCCGAAGGAACTTCCATCAGACCGACATGGCTATCTCACCTAAAAATAGATTTTTGCTACATCAAAATCCGTTTAAATTTCGAGTGTTTTAAAAATCAAGTATTGCTGACTTCTTTTTGTTTTACTTTTGGCTGTGATCAGATCAGCGAGTGTCTAGCTGCCGCTGTCAAGAATATGCGCGTACGAATACAGTAGCAAAGTATTGTTTATACCATTTCTTAACTCATTCATAACATCTATACAGTTAATATTACATTATCGCCTACGTATTATAACCTAATATATATTTTTTTTAGTACATTTAAAACTAATTCTCTCTCTCTCTCTCTCTCTCTCTCTCTCTCTCTCTCTCTCTCTCTCTCTCTCTCTCTCTCTCTCTCTCTCTCTCTCTCTCACTAGGCTACCTTTTGCTAGCTCGCATTTCTTACCCCTCTCTATCTCTTAACAAATGAAATCTTTGTTGCTTCACAAAGTTATATTAGAAATCAATCATGATTCAAATTTTCCTTACTTTCTCCAATTTTTCCACCATCTGTCACATCGAACATTACAGCGGTAACCCAATTTTTCGATGACTTTAAAAACCGGCCTAGTACTTTCTTCTCTTTTTCTTTTTTCTTTTTGCAGATAGTTCCATAATTGAGGTGGGTACAAGTTGACTTATAACTAAAGTTAGGAAAAGTATTTTGGATATGGAATAGAGAATTAGCTTTCTTATTATCGTAATTTATCATACGGTCATTAGCGGTAGTTTGCTATTGTTGATTAAACGCAAACAAAAATGGTTTTCCTGTTTTGCTATGTATATAGGAATTTATATTGATACGGTAATTAAAATATTTGTAGTAATATATTTTCCAAAAGCTCCTAATATCATTAGTTATCACCTTGATCATTTGTTTTAATACGATCGTTTCTTCAAAAGGTAGGTTTTCAGTTTAGGCAGTGTGTTTCGGAAAAAAGCATTACATAAATCGCATTCAATTTCATTTATTTCGAAGTTCTAAGAAACATTAAGTAAAACAACAATGTTAATAACAAATTCATCATCCTACTCTCGTTTCATCTAATGCTCTCCTCCCTTCCTCTCTTGTAATCTCTTTCTCATCTCCCATCAATGGCACCTCAACACCTGTAACATCAATTATATCTGCCTCCCTTTTATCCTCAGCATTCAGTAAACATTCAAAATATTCCACCCACCTTTTTCTTGCCTCCTCTCCTTTTAACAACCTTCCATTTCCATCTTTCACTGTCTCTTCAATTCTCGAAGCAGCCTTCCTTACTCTCTTCACTTCTTTTCAAAACTTCTTCTTATTCTCTTCATATGAACGACCCAATCCCTGACCCCACCATAGGTCAGCCGGCCTCTTTGCCTCAAGTACCTTGCGTTTTACTTCCACATTTTTCTCTCTATATCTTTCATACTTCTCTATGCTATTACAGTATACCCCCGGGTAATGGCGTCCCCAGCTTACGTTTTTTTCACGCTACGGTGTGGAATACAATGTTTTCTCGTCTCCTCGTTACGACATTTTACCCACCTTACGTCATCCAATTTCAGAGTTCAAACTTTGCGGTTTTTACGCGTACGACTGTGCGAGTCGCTAGCCTACCACCACACTCATATGTCACTAAGAAGCTGGTCTGTTATTGGTCGGCGTCACAGCTTCACTAAGATGCTGATACGCTTTTGGCTGAAATCCCTCTCACAATGCCTGAGAGAGATGCTGCCTCTCTCTCTCTCTCTCTTTGTTAATCCTGTTCTTACTGTAGTTCAGAATCTCGTGTGCGTTTCGTAAAGACTTTATCTCATGCGATTGCTTACGATATTCTATTTTTTTGTGCATTTTAGTGCTTAATTCCAACTTGAATTCGTTCACCATGGGTCTCAAGATTGCTAGTGATGTTAAAGGGAAAAGTAAGAAGATGATTACAATGGAAACAAAGCTGGAGATAATAAAGAAATACGAAGAAGGCTTGCACATCGTTACCCTCGGTAGTACATATGGCTGTAACCAGTCAACGATTGGTGCAATCATCAAAAACAAGGAAGCCATTAAAGCAAGTAAGTCTTCTAAAGGCATGACTGTCCTTGCCAGTGGAAGAACCTCAATCAACGACGAGATGGAGAGACTCCTTCTACTATGGATTAAAGAGAAGGAAATAGCTGGTGATACACTCACGCAATCGGTAATTTCGCACAAGGCGAGCGCCATCTTCGCCGATCGCGTGGAAGCCCAGAGAGACGGCGGAGACGAAGGAACGTCGCAGCAAGCCCCCCAAGAGTTCAAGGCTTCTCATGGGTGGTTTGATCGTTTCAGGAAGAGGACTGGTATTCACTCAGTCATCAGGCATGGAGAAGCGGCTAGTTCTGACAAGAAAGCAGCAGAAGAATTCCTCAAGAAGTTTGAGAAAGTAATTTCCAGAGAAGGCTACATTCCTCAGCAAGTGTTTAACTGTGATGAAGCTGGCCTTTTCTGGAAGAAAATGCCCCACCGTACATATATCACAGCCTGAAGAAAAGAAACTTCCTGGCCATAAACCGATGAAGGACAGACTTACCCTCGCATTTTGTGCAAATGCCAGTGGGGACTTGAAAATTAATCCCCTACTGATATACCACTCAGAGAATCCTCGTGCCTTTAGGGCACAAAATATCACGAAGGATAGGCTCTCGGTATTTTGGAGGTCTAATGGCAAGGCCTGGGTCACGAGGACCATATTTATTGAGTGGATAAACTTCTGCTTCGGTCCTGCTGTCAAGAACTTTTTAGAAGAGAACAGTCTTCCGTATAATTTTGTTGGGTGTGTCTGGGAATGAGAAGGCAGATTCACTGGCTAAGAAGGCTGCATCCGAGTTGCTGCCAAGAAGGTATCCCATTCCCTGTAATGATTTCTTACCTGACATCAAGAAATTGGTTTGCAAAAAATGTCAACAGCAATGGGATAGCCTAGATGGCAATAAAATGCGAGAGGTAACAAATGACATATTTCCTTGGAGGTATAATATGATGCCCCGAAAATGGGAGACGTCTCTTTGTCGTCTCCGTATTGGTCACACTCGGTTGACACACGAGTTTCTGCTGAAGGGCCAACACCAACCGTATTGTGACGACTGTTTAGTACCTCTAACAGTAAGGCATTTGTTGACCGAATGCCCCAATTATAACAACTTAAGGAATAGATATTTGTTTGAGGCTCGAGGTGAGGGTGGCAGGTTCATCCTTGCCAAGATTCTTGGAAATGATGTGTCCTACCATGCAAGTGGCATTTTTAGATTTATTTCAGAAGCAGGTCTTCTGAAAAATATTTAACTTTTATGGCATTCAACTTTTATGATTTTAATTGAATACTCTTTTATTTTTTATTTTATTTTATTTTTTATTTTTGTATACATAAATTAAATGTTACCGGCGTCAATGACCTTAGATGTCAGGATGCCTGAAAACTTTAAATCAATCAATCAATCAATCAATCTCAAATGTCTCCTGGCACTGGACAATGCCCCTGCTCACCCTCCTGGCCTCGAGGACATCATTCATCCTGACTTCTCCATCAACAAGGTTCTCTATCTGCCACTGAACACCACCCCTCTCCTCTAGCCTATGGACCAGCAAGTGATTGCCAACTTTAAGAAGCTTTACACGAAGCATCTGTTCAAAAGATGCTTTGAAGTGACCGAAATGACTGAACTCACCTTCTGTGAATTTTGGAAGGGGCATTTTGACATCGTTCAATGCCTCAAGATGATCGACAAAGCTTTGAATGAGGTTTCATGGCGCACCTTGAACTCCTCATGGAAGAAACTGTGGCCAGCTGTTGTGGCAGAACGCGACTTCGAAGGTTTCGAACCCTCAACCGAAGACGAGGCCGTTGATGATCCTGCCCCTGAGGGTGTTGTTGAGGAAATAATTTCTATCGGGAGGTTCATGGGGCTTGTTGTCGATGAGGCTGACGTCCATAACCTTATCGAGGAGCACAGGGAGGGGGTTACGACTGAAGACTTGAAGGAGTTGGAGGCAATGCAGTTGACCATCATTCAAGAAGAGCACAGCTCTAGTGGTGGCGAGGAGGGGGGGGGGGGGAGACTGAAGAAACGACATCGGCAGAAATAAGGGAAGCTATCGGTTGGAATGAAAACCTTACAAGATTCATTGAAAAAAAAACACCCAGGAAAACTTCACACAGGTCGTCTTC
Organism: Palaemon carinicauda; assembly: GCF_036898095.1. Taxonomy (NCBI): domain Eukaryota; kingdom Metazoa; phylum Arthropoda; class Malacostraca; order Decapoda; family Palaemonidae; genus Palaemon; species Palaemon carinicauda. The sequence continues at coordinate 97,310,551 of NC_090731.1, read as the reverse complement.
TGGAGAGTGTTAATGACAATTGTACGAGTCATTTTAGTAATATGTTGAGGAATCGTCAGAAACAGGCTTCTTTGGATAGATATTTCTCCAAAAAAGAAGTGTCAAAAAGCAAAGATGATATAAGTGATTCTATTAAAAAAAAAGCTAAAAAAAGAGTAATTTTTTAAGTTCTAAAAAAAATCATAAAAAAAATTCCAAAGACAAGAATAATAAAAAAAATTATTTTTATTTTCAAGTGTTTAATAGTAAGAATAAATTTATTATCAAGTGTACATAACATAATTAGCATTGATACGTTTTTATATCTGCCCTCTCCTCCCTCCTCTGCCTCCACCCACTACCAGCTCAAGTCACGTCACTCCAAAGGTAAATAAGATTTCATTTTTCCTTTACAGTACAGTATATAATTTTTATTTATAATATTTATATACTGTACAGTACATGTATATTATATATAAGTATACTGTGGTACAGTGCTTACTATACTATTTTGTTACTAATTTTTAATATTATATAAAATTTTCATGTTTTTACCTGGGGTTTTGCACGCATTAGCTATTCTATTGCCCGCCATATGACATTTTCACCACACGATACCAACTCCGAAACGGATTAATGTCGTATGGCGCGGGTCTACTGTTCTTCAAATGCCGTCTTTTACTCTTCCACTTTTACCTTCACTCCTTCATTCCACCATTAACTACCCTTCCTCAGGCTGCCTCCAACAATCTTCTTGCCATTTCACATCGCTAGCAATCCCAACAAAATTTTCTTTTATTAACATCCACTCCTCTAAATTACCAGTTTCTCTCAATTTCACAATGTCATATGCCATTTTCAACCTTTTTGATATTCACTTTTTACCTCTGGTTTTATTATTCAAGAAGAGCACAGCTCTAGTGGTGGCGAGGAGGGGGGGGGGGGAGACTGAAGAAACGACATCGGCAGAAATAAGGGAAGCTATCGGTTGGAATGAAAACCTTACAAGATTCATTGAAAAAAAAACACCCAGGAAAACTTCACACAGGTCGTCTTCTGGAGAGTGTTAATGACAATTGTACGAGTCATTTTAGTAATATGTTGAGGAATCGTCAGAAACAGGCTTCTTTGGATAGATATTTCTCCAAAAAAGAAGTGTCAAAAAGCAAAGATGATATAAGTGATTCTATTAAAAAAAAAGCTAAAAAAAGAGTAATTTTTTAAGTTCTAAAAAAAATCATAAAAAAAATTCCAAAGACAAGAATAATAAAAAAAATTATTTTTATTTTCAAGTGTTTAATAGTAAGAATAAATTTATTATCAAGTGTACATAACATAATTAGCATTGATACGTTTTTATATCTGCCCTCTCCTCCCTCCTCTGCCTCCACCCACTACCAGCTCAAGTCACGTCACTCCAAAGGTAAATAAGATTTCATTTTTCCTTTACAGTACAGTATATAATTTTTATTTATAATATTTATATACTGTACAGTACATGTATATTATATATAAGTATACTGTGGTACAGTGCTTACTATACTATTTTGTTACTAATTTTTAATATATAAAATTTTCATGTTTTTACCTGGGGTTTTGCACGCATTAGCTATTCTATTGCCCGCCATATGACATTTTCACCACACGATACCAACTCCGAAACGGATTAATGTCGTATGGCGCGGGTCTACTGTTCTTCAAATGCCGTCTTTTACTCTTCCACTTTTACCTTCACTCCTTCATTCCACCATTAACTACCCTTCCTCAGGCTGCCTCCAACAATCTTCTTGCCATTTCACATCGCTAGCAATCCCAACAAAATTTTCTTTTATTAACATCCACTCCTCTAAATTACCAGTTTCTCTCAATTTCACAATGTCATATGCCATTTTCAACCTTTTTGATATTCACTTTTTACCTCTGGTTTTATTAACTCTTCAACCCTCACTTGCTCCCTTTTATATCCCCCCACTCTATTCCCCACTCTTTTGCTACAACTAATTTAACCTTCCACCAAAAAAATTATTAACACATACCGTTAGCCATACCACTAAACACGTGTACGTCTTTCAATCTTCCGAACATTCTCGTCGTTATCAACACATAATCCATTAAACCCCTTTCTACCACTTTTCCATTTGCCACTCTTACCCATGTATACTTGTTTTTATCTTTCTTTTCGAAAAAGCTAGATCTTATCACCATCTCTTGCTCAACACACATATCTACCAGTCTCTCACCACTCATTTTCACCTGGTACGCCATACTTCCCAATGACACCTTCTACCTCTCCAGTGCCCACTTCAGCATTTAAATCACACAAGACAACTACATAATTCCGTATACCTAGTCCTTCTACACACCTAGTTAATTCATTCCAGAACTCATTCCGCTCTCCTTCACTTTTCTCACAACCATGCTCATACACTAACAAAAGCCCAAGTGTGTGTGTATATATATATACACACATATATATATATATATATATATATATATATATATATATATATATAAATATGCGTAAAAATCACTTGAAAACATGATGCTAAGATGCAGAAGAACCGCAGGGAAAATGGAATTACTAGTTTCATGATACTTCTTCAGAGGATTGAAGAAGTATCACGAAACTAGTCAAGACTTAATCTTATATTTCGTATTTTCATTTTCCCTGTGGTTCTTCTGCATATATATATATATATATATATATATATATATATATATATATATATATATATATATATACTGTATATATATATATATATATATATATATATATATATATATATATATATATATATATATATATATATATACGGGATGTACTTTAAAAACCAAAGAATTTTCTAACGTACGAGAACATTGTAACAAATGTAAAACAGCATTCTCATATAGGGATTTTCACATTGTCACCCAAGCGCCCAATGACTATTCTCTCTCTGTTTTGGAGTCGTTGACAATCAAACAGCTTGTGCCTTCATTAAATGGTCAGACTTCTTCCACAGTTTTATATATAACATAGTTGACGTCCTCCTTTCCAAACCAGAACACGTCACTCGGTTTTTTAGCTCCATAGAGATAGGTACTAACTTGAGCATTCTTCACTTTTTAATTTTATATATATATATTTTTTATTAGTTCAATTTTTTAAATGATTTAACTTTTACGTTGTTCTATTTATATTAACATTAATACTGAGTATTTTGTATATTTTACAGCCCTGATGATGAGACCCAAAGTCTCGAAAATTCGGAAAATAAATGTATGATGCTACGCTGGCTTTTCTCCATCCTATATATATATATATATATATATATATATATATATATATATAGATATATATAGATATATATAGATATATATATATATATATATATATATATATATATATATATATATATATATATATATATATATATATATATATATATATATATATATATATATATATATATATATATATATATATATATATATATATATATATATATATATATATATATATTAGAAGGGGCTAGCGTTCGATCCCAAGTATGGGGTAGAAATTTATTTCTATTTGAACACGATGTTGTGTTGATATTTATCCATATATATATATATATATATATATATATATATATATATATATATATATATATATATATATATATATGTATGTATGTATATGTTTGTTCCAACACGGAGTATTTACCTCGAACTACTTTCTTAGGAGTATCTGGGATCTCCTCCCATCCGACCAGAATTTTGTGTAGTTTACCCTATTCCCTTTCTCTATGCGGGGTAGTTTCTGGCGGAGTGATACGCACCCAGAGATGACCCGGGGTCAGAGAGCATGCTTTCTCAGGTCTCGCTCCTCAGTAAGTTTCTGGTCGCGTCGGCATTAACACACCGACGCTCTCTCTTAACCCAGTGCGACCCTTTGTGTCCCCGATCCCTTTGTGTCCCACGCGTTTCCCACGTAGTCCCTTGTGTGCTTCCCTTCCTTTCCCTCTGTGTTTCTGTGTCTCGCGGTATATTGCTAGTGCGTTATGGAGCAGCCCCGTCGTTGCCCTGGGCCTATGGTTGGCAAATTGAATGCGCTTTTCTCTCAAAACCCGAAGTTGACCCGCACTCCTTGTGTTCGTCGTGTAGGGGCAGTATGTGTTCCCCTACAGCCACGTGTCTGGAGTGCGAGTCCTGGAATGAAGTGCAGTGGGTGCGTTACTGAACGAAAAAGAAGAAAGCCTCTCGACGGTCTCCTAGGAAGTGCAACGTCTCTTCGCCTCTCGCTTTGCCCGGTGCCCCGTCGGATAGAGCTTCTCTGTCTTCTCCCCCTACCCAGAGTAGGGGTCGAGCTAAGTCTGTTGCGGGGAAGCGGCCGGTGGTCCTTCCCCAGGAGTCTGAATTACCAGACAGTGGTATTGTGTCTTCTGTCCAGGCAAGTGGGGGGCCTGAGGGAGGGGCGGGTGTGTTTTGGGGGGACGGGGCCCTGGACAAAGCAGGCCCCGTATCTTCGGACGATCCTATGTGGGGAAAAACGGCAGCAGTTTCTTCTCCTGCCTCTTGGGCAGGCTTTTCAAGTGTGTCAGCAGCCGAGGATGACGCCGAGAAGGACGACTTGCCGCCATCAGACGCCCTCGTGTGGGCGCCTCCCAAGACACCCTTCAGATCACCCCACAGAATGGAAGAGGAGTTTGAGGCCTGGTTCCCCCGCTCCCCTCCATCACCGTCAGCGTCGTTCCCAGCCGTTTTTATGGAGCCTGCGTCGTCGGCCGGGCCCCATGCAGAACCAACAACGACACGTCTACTTTCGTACCCTCCAACGATGTAGTGGTTTGCGGACTGTGGCCAAAGGTAGCATCCAAACTGCCTAGTATCCAAATGCCGACCACAACCCGACGTTCACTACACAACAAACATACAACGGTGGAATACCCAAAAACCTAAGTAACAGTTCAAAGCACTGGGCACCACCCCTTGATTTATAATGGGCAAGGGGACCCAGCTAGATCCTGACTTAAACCTTTGCTTCTCCAGCTTGCTGATCATAAGTATAAGAACATTAGGTGAAAGGGAATATTATAATTAATAAAGGAACACACTGTGGGAGGAAAGAATTATGATAAATTACTGTACTTAAGAGATCTTAAAAAACAGTGGCTAGGGAAGGGAAACTGTGGTGAGAGTTTCTGAAATAAAATGCTGTCTACATAAAAAACAAGAAATGTTTATTTGGAAAAACTAATAGGAATAATATTACAGTATATCAATTAGAATGAATAATCAAAGGAAAAATTAGCATCCCTTACGTAAAACTTCAGCATCCGGGTAAAAAGATATACAAATTACACAATCAAGATTTCCAATGGGGATACACTCATAAGTGTTCCTATTCAGTACAAGAGTAAAACAGAAACCCTCCTAACCGTGTATCTATTTGGGCAAGTATCAGTATGCCATTTCAATAGTTCCAGTTTACTATTAATGTTTATGACACTTGAAAGTTTGTGGTCTTCCGCAAAAAGACGGTTTTAGGCCCCTTTACATTCACTTGGTCCTGGGGCAAACATTTAAAAAAAAACTGTCCATCACTAAGTTCCAGTATAGAATTACCTTTTGTGATCTGGTGATGTGGAGTAACAATATCTTGATCCTTGTTGATGAAATCTTGGATTCGCAAGGTTTTCAACTGTCGAAGCTCTTTTTCAACTGAACTGAGAATACTGAATGTCAAAACTTCTCTAATGACAACATCTTCTAGCTGAGCATTGAAAATTGAGTTCAGTTGCCTCTCTAAAAAAAAAACCCTACAGAGAGTAGGGCGTGCTGCAAAAACAAAGGTGGTTAGACAACAGGTAGGACCAAAAAAAATATTACAATACTTTCTGTTATACAAAAAAAGTTGAATTTATTGCTTGCAAACTATGTAAACCTATTTAAGAAAAATTGAAATCTTTACAGTCAATATATGGAAAATCATTATAGTACAGTACTGAGGTAGAATATCAGACATTATGACAAAAGGGAATTGATAATGAGAGTTACTTTAAAACATATATAACCCAAGCTTGTTATATGTGGAAATGGTTTGTATTTTCCCCAACTACTATTAATTTTTTTCACATTCCCCCCTCTAGATTTTTTGGTCCACTCAACATTCTCTTACGACTAGCAACAACGCCTTACACCAACTTCATACATTCAAGTGAAAAAACAAAAATTTACCTTGCAAAAATAAATTCAATAAAAAGGTAGGATGACCAACTAAAGATTTAATTCATCCTCCCTTCCTTCAGTTACATATCTAATTGTATATCAATTTACATTGGGTACAATACATTTTTTTTCAGACTCAAGATTTCACAAAAAGCAATAGGAATAGACAACCTTTTAAACACAATGGAGATCCAGTATTTACAAGTAAAAAGTTAGATTTTGTCTATTCCTCCCAACAATGCTTCAATAATATACAACATAACAATTTCCACTATACTATACAGAAAACATCAGTATTACAGGTCTACACTCAGGATCTATCAAGAAAATTACATTCATTGCAGTCCAAAATCAATTTAAAAGTATACAAAACTCATTGATTTTGGACTATAGGTTTTACATGATAAAAGCAATTTACTGAATTTATTATAACTGTCACGGTCAAAGTCAATTTACAGTACAAAAATAAATACAACAGTTACAGAAACCGTGACTAAATAAAGATTTCCTCACACCACATGTCCCTTTCCCAGCCTTTCAAATACCCAATGTGGGAATTACAATATGACTAATAAGGAAAAAAAAAGGGTAATTATTATCAAAACTGTCTTTAAAAACTGTGTAAAGATTAATTCAGTGGGAGATTTATAGTTCTTCTTCCGAGTCTCAAAATTCTGTCTCGGGACATGCGCCGGGATTCAGCAATCTGCTGGCGAGCCATATTAATTTCTCGCAGCACAGGAGACAGGCTAAGCCGGCGACTCTCCAGATACAGGCTAGGTGTCTTTAATCGATCGATAACCTCGCATAAGAGTTGGTATCAGCGGGTGATTGACACGCTTTGAGGTAAACCAGAGACAGAATCCGTAGACTCAGAAGAGGACAATAAAAATCCCAAAAAATCAGGCGATGACTCGGGGTAACGTTGTGTTTCGGGCGACCCAAACAGTATTGTAACGTTCAGGTTAGATATACCTGACTGTGCCACTTCAGCCTCGAGCTCTGACCGGTATTTTAATCCACCATCAGAATGTAGGAAAGGGTTTGTATTCTGAGGTGACTCAGGAATGGAGGATGGTTCCCTTTCTATAATATTCATCTGGTCAGTGAGACGAGGTCTCCACTCCAGGACTCGAGACTGAACTAAAGGTTGGTCAAGAACAGGACCTTTTGACCTAGTCCATGGGGGACTAAATCCACTAAAGGTGGGATCCACAGGCGACAGTCGGTCGTCACAATCGGGTGGCAAAAAGCCGAGAAAGTCATTATCAGGATAAATAGACACTGCCGATTCAGAAACAGGGCTTTCTAAAGTAGCAGGTCTTGACCAATCTGGACTGGAACTCTTGGAAACACCAGAAGGTAGTTCCAATAATGGAATACTGGAAACTTCCCAGAATTCCCAACTCCCCGAAGGATGAACGATACCTTCCTCTTGGAAAGAAGAAGCTAAGAACTGGGGCGTTGGCAATTCAGGATCAGGACAGTGAACCACCGACTCGGGAGACAAAATAGGAGTTTTACACATTTCAGTAGGGCTGTTCTCCCACAGTTGGAGGACCAACTGATCTCGAAATGATACAGGCTTTAACACAGGAGTCTCATCACAATTTTCCGGAGGATATAACCAAGCATCCAGTGCTTTCTTTCTCTCGTAAGTCCTAGCTGACTTAAGAATGGGCTTAGGCTGAGTAATAGCTCTAGTAGGATGGTGACTTTTCCTCTGTCGTCGGGACTTGTTACAATCTCGAGACAGAAGGTAGGACGCCACTACTGCAGCCACCCCATAGGAGTCGCCATCACTACTAGAACTAGAACTCTCGGAGACTTTAGAAGAAACAGGACTGTCATCCATGAGTTCTGGACTATTCAGAGTCTCTGTTACAGGATCAGGACCCTTCGGATACCAGAGAAAGTGCTTCCTAAGATAAACTGGAGGTTCAAACCAGGCCTTTAACTGGATATGGTGAGCTTTTACCAGTTCACCATCAGGCAGTCTCTGCAGCTCATAGGTGACCTTATTCTCGTGTACCTTAGTAACACGGAATACCCCCTCAAACCTAGGGGTGAGCTTGTTCGTCAGAAGGTGTCCCAACAGGTGCACCTTCTTAAGCACCAGAGAACCCTCTTTAAACGGTTTGTACCGAGGATGTCCTTCAGCCCATGGGTCTCTCGTTTCTGCTGATAGCAACGGGATACTATCAACATCGTGAGCACCCTTCAGTATGTTCTCAGCTGGAGTACAGCCAATCTCAGTGTGGTGGGAATGGTTGTAGCTGAGAACTGCTCGGGATAAGAACTGGTCCCATTTCCAAGATTCCCCAGAAATCACCCTCAGTAACTCACCAATGGTACGATTCACTCGCTCCACTGCACCGTTACTAGAGGGTTTATACGGAGTTGTTTTCACATGTACAACATTATACCGCTCCAACAACTCAGTAAATTCCTGGGAAATAAACTCAGGGCCGTTATCAGTCAATATCCGGACTGGAACACGAGGAATAACAGGAAAAACTTGGTCTTCAAGCGCCTGGCATGTCGTACTGCTCTTCTTATTCCTTATGGGTACTGCCGTCACCCACTTGGAATAATGGTCGACTACCATCAGACACCCAATAAAACCAGTACTGGTTGTTGGGAGACTCACAAGATCCATAGCAACCAATTCAAAGGGAGAAGAGGACACTATTTTCAAGGTCGGAGGGGCAACCACCTCCCTTGAGACTTTACAAGTCTGACATTCCCAACACGTCCGGCACATATCTCTGATTACATTAATCAAAGATCTGTGCCAGACGAGTCGACGGAGCATTGCAATAATTTTTCCGATCCCCCAGTGAGCATTCTGGAGGTGTGTCTCGGCAACTAGGTCAATCAGGACATTGAAGGTGACTACTGGGACTACTGAGCCGTCTGGGTTCCGTTTCACTGGCAAACCCTGGTGAACTTCCAGGTTCGATCAACATCTCCTATAGGGTAGACAGGAGCGTGGAACTCGAGATGCAGGAACCCCAGAGTAGATCATCTTAATGACAGATTGAATCTGTCGATCTCCTGGGATCTTGGACACCTGACTAAAGGACAGAAGAGCATTTCCGGAGAACACTTCCTGATCAGATTCAGGATCAGTTACCTTCATAACAGTGGTCTCGGTATGCAGGTAGGAGACTGAGAGTACCTTGGGAGACAACTGAAGAACAGTAGTGGGGTCATACACCAACTGTTCTCGGGGTGAATCCAGTGTCAGGTAGGCTGCGTCCAGTATATTCCTACCAAGAACAAAACAAAAGTTAATGTCTTTGGCAGCTACCACCGCGTAGTTAAACAGCGGTAGACTCCACCCAGAAGGACACTTCACCTCTAACTGGACGTAGCCTAGAATGCTGGTGCAGAAACCAGTCAACCCCTCTAGCTGTTCTCCTGACAGTACCTGGTACTCTATGCCAAGTTGGCTCAGTACAGACTCACTTACTAGACAAACCTGTGCTCCTGTATCAACAAGAGCACAAAATAAGGTCTCCTGCATCATTACTATTCCTACTGCCGAGTGTTGAGACACATGGGTACAACTAGACTGACGAGGTGCCTTTTCTGTCACGTACTGGATTACAGGACAATCCTCCGGCGCTTCCTGATCATCAGTGATCAAGCCCTCAGCGTCAGGAACACGAGATTTTACCTCCGCCTTATGGCCCAGAATCACGTCAGTTGGAGGGACGTAATTGCGGAGCTCGATCAGAGGGTTAAAATGCACTCCAGACAGACACTGAAGATGCACACACTGAGGCTCTGTCACGGATGGATCACGATAGACTACGGGACAAGTGGGACCCCAATGGACCCAGATTTCCAGGTTTAATAACTTTGATGCTGCCAAAAGCAACTCCAGAGCTGGGAATGTACCTGGAAATCTCATTGCTTTGATCCTGTTCCTGCTGGTCTTGTCCAGTTTGAAGCCTAGTCGACCGGCGTCTTTCAGAAACTGCTGAACTAAGGAATCCCGGAGCTTGGCTCCCTTCAGCGGAGAGTCGGGTGCGACACCTGACCCTTCTGTCCAGCAGTTCACGACTAGCTCCAAGGATTCGATAAGAGAATCTGAACACCTTCCCCAAGAGATCGCCCTTCTTGATCCTGGCAGTTTCTTCAGATGAACCCTTGACTAAAACTGAGGCTTTCCTGTCTTTCAGTTCAAGGATGCCAGGGATTGCTGTAACCTTCCTTGACAGACCAGGGGTTTTGATGTCGCCATCATAATACATTTCTGGCCAACAGTTGGTCGGACAAGCAGGGCACCTAAAAGACATGTCAAGTCCCTTAGGAAAGTTAACACAAACTGGAACAAGTACTGGCTCAATACTGGCAATCCTCATTGAATCGGCTGCGTGGACCTCAAGTGCATAAAGCACTTGCTGACAACAGGCTCCACGTATCGGGACATAATACTCCCAAAGAGGCTCTTGGGGAGTACTGCCAACGGTCAGCCGATTTCGGGAACCGTCAACTATCACCCCATTTGCTCTCAAGAACTGGTAACCAAGCACTACGTGCTCAGCCATAGTCCCTGAAGGCACTACATGGAACACACCTGGGGCGAATGTCATTCCATGCAGTATAGGGGTCAACAGTACAGTACCTAGGGTCTTAGGTCCTGTTTGCCCTAAACCCTTCAGTCCAATGGTGTTGGGTACCATCTGCAGCTGGTAATCCTGTACTACTCTCGATGACAGGAGGTTGACCTCAGCTCCGGAGTCAATGAGAGTATCCAATGCTCCCGATGGAAACTCAGACATGGTCACTGGGACAACCATGAGTGGTACAGGAGCCAACTGCGCCAGGTTAACCCTACGAAGGGTTTTCAATACCGCCTCAGCTTCTGCTTTCTCCCTGGAGGAATCAGTTGGAGAAGCTCTGGACTGTGTCGAGGACAGGTTATCACAGGCAAATCCTGAAAGAGCCATTGGAGGTGCAATGACTTCTTCAGGTTGAGGGGTAACCTTGGAAATCGAGATTTCCGAGGCTGCCACCGGAATACTAGGAGCATGCACCCTAGCACTCACACCCTCCTTCGATGTAGCCCCATCTTCTACATCGAAGGCCTGGTGTTTAAAGCCCTATGATACTCCTCAGTTCTTGACTTCCTGGGCTTTGCCTTCTTGCTCTTCTTCTTCTTCCCCACAGTCCGAGAAGAAGCACTGGACTCGCTCCCACTTCGGGTCTCCCGGCTACTGGTTGATCCAGAATAGGACGACGGGGTCGGAGTAGCATTCACCGGTACTGCTCTCCACCTTGAAGGAGTCTGGACAGAGGTAGTCTCCCTCCCAGGGCTGCGGGCATTAGCTGTGTTCTGGACAGGTGATCTGCTCATAACCGGCGCCTGTCGTCCACACTGTGCCACATGATGGTTGAACGAGCCAAAACGTAGGCAGAGGTTGAGGCATCTGCGACACTCGTCCACAAAGTGCCCTGGTTTTCGGCACCATGCACAGTACCTCCTCTGGAATTGGGGAGATCTCTCCGGGGTGCGCGATGATGGCAGGCGCACTTCCACAGGTGCAGGTTTGGGGACCGGTCGAGGAGGAGTGCGTAAATACGCTCTGTCAGGTCCAGGTGAACGGCTGGGGGCAGCCATGGCAACCCTGTCGGCATACGAGCCATGCCATGACTGTCCCACACGACTGATGGCCAAATCCTCTGCCTTCTGGCTTCGCTGACGGGATGCCTCGTCGAGAACACTCAACAGGTGCAAAAATCCTGCCAAGTGGCCTGACGGGCAGCGGAGACATTAATGGTGGCCAGAGACTGTTCCAGCCAACTCGCAGCTCTGCTTGGAACAGTTCTGAGGAGCTTCCGCCTAAGCTCCCTCCGGTCCAAACTACGGCGAGGATAGGCCGACTTGTACAGGGAGGCCAACCGGACGGCGTAAATTTTCAGCAGTTCGCCCTCGCCACAGGTGGCACTGCTGAACCGGGCCTTCCTGCCCGCATCACGCCTCTCTCGGGCTTCTCGGCACCAGTCGAGGAGGCGTTCCTTCATGTCAGGGTATGAGATCTCGGGACCCCCCATGGCTGAGAACGCCTCATGAATTTCTCCCTTCAGAAATTTCCCGAGATCAACAGTCCACCGACCAGAGCTTCCTGCGGTATACTTACTGGCACAGTAGGCCTCGAAATCCCTCAGGAATCGGGCAAAGCTCTGGCCAGTTTCCAGCTGGAAGATTCCAGTCTTGGGGTTCCTCCTGGTGTCGAGGACCTTAAGCAGATCAGACAGACTGCGTTCTGTCTGGAGGGACTGGACGTGGTCGGTGGAGACTGTGTCAGCTGAGCCGACACTGAGACAGGAACTGGTAGTGTCTACAGAATAGTCGCTGGTTGACTCCTGGGACATGGTCATTTCAGGTATGGCTGGTCTGGCTCTTTCCTTGGCCTGGCGTCTCCGCTTTGGGATAGCCCCTGTCTGGGCAAGAACTGCCTCAGCGGTAGCTGCTGGAGCCTTGTCTGGCCTACTGGCTTCAGCCGGATTATTCAGGAACTGCTCCCCTAGTCCACTGGCTGCAGGCTCTGGTGGACTAACAGAGTTAGTTGCCAGAACAGGTGAGGAAGCAAGCAGTCCACTTGGGACAGGAGACTCCCAGAAGCCTGGTACAGGGGGGACTAACGATGTGAACCCTGGAGGGGGCTGGAGACCTCCAATCAGTGGCTCTGCTCCAGTCACTGGAATTGCCAGATCATTGTAATTTGGCCAAGCTGGGGACGTAGATGGAGCACTGGTGGTCACTGTGGTTGTGACCCCAGTGGCAACGTGGCACGTTGGTGATGGCTCAACAGTCTTCAGGGCCGCCACTTGAAGTGTCAGGGACTTGACCTGAGTTGCCAGGTCACTGACAATCCTGACAAGACTCTCTACATCCTGGCTCAGGCTCTTCTTAGCCTTTTGGTGTTTACTGGATGATGCCATCTCTAAAGGTTGGTGTTTCCCGGGTCTGGGCACCAAAAGTTATGTAGTGGTTTGCGGACTGTGTCCAAAGGTAGCACCCAAACTGCCTAGTATCCGAATGCCGACCACAACCCGACGTTCACTACACAACAAACATACAACGGTGGAATACCCAAAAACCTAAGTAACAGTTCAAAGCACTGGGCACCACCCCTTGATTTATAATGGGCAAGGGGACCCAGCTAGATCCTGACTTAAACCTTTGCTTCTCCAGCTTGCTGATCATAAGTATAAGAACATTAGGTGAAAGGGAATATTATAATTAATAAAGGAACACACTGTGGGAGGAAAGAATTATGATAAATTACTGTACTTAAGAGATCTTAAAAAACAGTGGCTAGGGAAGGGAAACTGTGGTGAGAGTTTCTGAAATAAAATGCTGTCTACATAAAAAACAAGTAATGTTTATTTGGAAAAACTAATAGGAATAATATTACAGTATATCAATTAGAATGAATAATCAAAGGAAAAATTAGCATCCCTTACGTAAAACTTCAGCATCCGGGTAAAAAGATATACAAATTACACAATCAAGATTTCCAATGGGGATACACTCATAAGTGTTCCTATTCAGTACAAGAGTAAAACAGAAACCCTCCTAACCGTGTATCTATTTGGGCAAGTATCAGTATGCCATTTCAATAGTTCCAGTTTACTATTAATGTTTATGACACTTAAAAGTTTGTGGTCTTCCGCAAAAAGACGGTTTTAGGCCCCTTTACATTCACTTGGTTCTGGGGCAAACATTTAAAAAAAACTGTCCATCACTAAGTTCCAGTATAGAATTACCTTTTGTGATCTGGTGATGTGGAGTAACAATATCTTGATCCTTGTTGATGAAATCTTGGATTTGCAAGGTTTTCAATTGTCGAAGCTCTTTTTCAACTGAACTGAGAATACTGAAGAAGGGCCGTGCCTGATGTCAAAACTTCTCTAATGACATCTTCTAGCTGAGCATTGAAAATTGAGTTCAGTTGCCTCTCTAAAAAAAAACCCTACAGAGAGTAGGGCGTGCTGCAAAAACAAAGGTGGTTAGACAACAGGTAGGACCAAAAAAAATATTACAATACTTCCTGTTATACAGAAAAAGTCAAATTTATTGCTTGCAAACTATGTAAACCTATTTAAGAAAAATTGAAATCTTTACAGTCAATATATGGAAAATCATTATAGTACAGTACTGAGGTAGAATATCAGACATTATGACAAAAGGGAATTGATAATGAGAGTTACTTTAAAACATATATAACCCAAGCTTGTTATATGTGGAAATTTTTTCACAACGAGACCCTACAGGTCTTCGGCTTCCTCGATTGAGGACTACTACTCGTCAGATGAAGGAGCCCCGAGAGACCATAGAAGGCGACGGGATAGGTCTCGCAGGAGACGTTCACGTTCGTGCTCGGCTTCAAGACCCCGCCACGTGGATAGACGTTCAAGGTCCCCCTGGAGGAAGTTCAGGAGAAGTCTTTCGCCGGAGGAAGAATGGGTGCGGGTTTCCATCCCACGTAGCCAATTCCTGGGGGCGGCAGCCATCGCGGGCACCTTGGGATGGCTCCCTAGACCCCGCTCACCAGTAGGATTCATCGACGGGAGCAGATTTGACCGACGGAGGATCTCGTCTCATCAGACGTCAAGGGACAGCCGCGTCCCCCCTTCTAGATCTCAAAGGAGACGTCCAGAACGAGAGAAGTTCTTTTCCTCAACGGGCAAGCCCGCGGACCCCTGGTCCTCCAGAAGAAGGGAGAAATCAAGGACGGAGACCTCCGTCCCAGCGGTGATGCTCGTGGACCACTCCAAGAGGATGCCAACGCCTGGTACGGCTTCCCCCCCCCCGGTCGGAGGTCCTTCGTCACGAGAACTAGGATCCCCCATGGACAAGAGAGAGGATGGGGAAGAAGGCTCTCCAGCGGAGGTTCCCGCATACCGTAGAGTCATAGGCCTCATCCGACGGCAACATAGGCTGGATGAACCGGAGCCCTCGTCTGACAAGTTCTGGCTCTCGAGCCTCAACAGGATGGTGGATGCCCCCATTCAACAGAAGCCCTCACTAGTTTTCCCAGTGGCTAGAGACGTGAAGCTGGGATTGGCACATGTGAGCAAGGTAGTGGCCAACCATGCGGAGGCCCCCAAGAACCAGAGCGCCTCTAGTCCTGAAGACTCAGTCTCGGTTCTACCTCCCGGAAGGACACCGCGCGGGACCCTGCGCAGTAGAACCAACAGTCGCCATCTTGGGACAAGGCGCAGCAGAAGAAAGGGCGACCACAGCCCTGGTTTGTTTCTCGCCAGCAGAGACCGCCATGATGGAGGAGTTGTCCAGGGACCTGGTGCATGTGTCATCCTGGCTGGATTGGTGGGCCGCCACTCTGGTAGCGTTCCAATCCTCGCACGACCTAGCGGTTCCAGAAAATCAGGCCCTGCTGAAAGAGCTGATTAGCTCGGGAGGTAAGGCCCTGAAGTTCCTGTCTTATCAGTCGATTACGCAAACCACCAACTGGATACTGAGGAAAATGGACACTGTACTCAGCAAACTGGTAAGGCGGCTCCCCAACAGAGAGGTGAGGTCCCTGAGGAGTCTTCCACTGTGGGGCGAGACTGTCTTCCCCCTCAAGGAAGTAGAGGAAGTGATGGAGAGGGTGAGAAAGCTAAAGGATGTGGGGGAACCGAGACCTCCTCCAGCAAGAAGATCCATCCATAGAAGACCTCCTTCGGACGTCCCTCTTCCTCTTCGCGCCTCACCTAACCACCCCAGGAGAGACGCTCCTACTACGTCGTGGCAGCATCTCTCTCAGCCCTCCCGTAGGGGATCTGCAACCACACAGTCAACATTTAGGCCCTCCTATTCGGCCTCCAGAAGAGGGCGTTCGGGCCGTGCCTCCCGAAGGAGATAGGGAGGGAGGCCCCCTACTCCTGCCGAAGCCTCAGGTGGGGGATGCCTCTAAAATTCTTGGCAAGCATGGCGGGCCCACGAGTCGGATCCGTGGAGCGTGACGGTCCTGAAGGAAGGATACAGATTGCCCTTCCTGGCAGAACCCCCACCTCTGATACCAGATCTACAGGCGGAATGGTTTGCACCGAAAGACTCCCTGAGAAGGACAGCCCTACAAGAAGAAGTCTCTGCTGTGCTAGCAAAAGGGGCAATGGAGCCAGTCAAGAACCCAGGCCCAGGGTTCTACCGCAGACTTCCTGGTGGAGAAAGCGACCGGGGGCTAGAGACCAGTCATAGACCTCTCAGCCCTCAACAAGTTCGTGTGCAAAACTGACTTCAAGATGGACACTCCGAAGTTGCTCCTGGCGGCCTTGAGGGAAGGAGACTTCATGATGTCGATAGACCTCAAGGATGCATACTTCCAGATCCCTGTCCACCCCTCCAGCAGGAAGTATCTAAGGGTGAAATGGGGTACCCAAACGTTGCAGTTCAAGACCCTCTGCTTCGGTCTATCCACAGCCCCTCAGGTCTTCACGAGGATCTTCGCGGCAGTCTCAGCCTGGGCACACGAACAGGGCATCCGCCTGATTCAGTACTTGGACAACTGGTTGTTGCTTTCAGACTCCAGGGAAGTACTGAGGGGGCAAGGCGCGTAGCTCCTGCAGTTCTGCAACGTCCTAGGTATCACCATCAACCTGGAGAAGTCCCAATTGATACCCTCCACCAGGATGACCTACCTCGGGATGGTCTTGGACTCCCGGTTGACGAGAGCATTCCCTTCCGCGGAGAGACTAGACAACCTGAGCCAGATCATACGGCCCTTTCTGTCGGGTCAGCCCAGGAGGGCCAAGGAGGGGCAGAGACTGATAGGTCACCTCGTGTCATTGGAGAAGCTAGTCCCTCAGGGGAGACTCAAGCTCAGGGGAATTCAGTGGAACCTGAAAGAAGCCTGGAACCAGAGAGACTCCCCTCACAAAGTAGTTCCGGTGACCACGGAAACGAAGGAGGTCCTCAAGTGGTGGATCGACACTTCGAACACCCTCAAGGGGATGCCCTTCGCAGCCTACCCTCTGGAGATGCTCATATTCACGGACGCCTCCAAGGAGGGTTGGGGTGCTCACCTCCTCGACAGTACAGCGAGAGGAAGGTGGGGACCCGAGGAGAAAAACCTGCACATCAATGTACTGGAAATGATGGCAGTACAAAGGGCGTGTCTGAAGTTCGTCCAGAAGCTCCGGGGAAACACCGTGGCGTTGATGTGCGACAACGCTACCGTAGCAGCATACATAAAGAAGCAAGGAGGACTAAAATCAAAGGATTTGTGCGGCCTCACGTTCGAATTTCTGGAATGGGCTGAAAGGGAGCAGATCAAGATCTCGGCCAGGTTCATTCCAGGGAAAAGGAACGTCCTAGCTGACGGCCTCAGCAGAGTGGGTCAGGTGGTGGGGTCCGAGTGGTCCCTTCACCCAGAAGTGGCCAAGACTCTGATCCAGAAGTGGGGCTCGCCGGTAATAGACTTCTTTGCCACGAGACTAAACGCACAGCTCCCCGTGTTTTGTTCTCCTGTGCCAGACCCGGGAGCAGCGTTCGAGGACGCCTTCCAGCATCCCTGGGACAACCTCGATGTGTACGCCTTCCCTCCCTTTGGAGGCCGGAGAGAGAGTGGTTCGCAGACCTAAAGGAACTGGCGCGCCTTCCACCTTGGCCCCTTCCGGACAGGTCAGACCTTCTCCGGCAACTACACTTTCAAAGGTTCCACGAGAACCCTCGGTCCCTCTCGCTTCACGCGTGGAGGTTCTCGAGCGTCTCCTGAGGAACGAAGGCTATTCGGCGAAGACGGCAACGAGGATGTCGGGTTACCTGAGACGGTCTTCAGCCGCTGTGTACCAGGCAAAATGGGCTACCTTCACGAAGTGGTGCGCCGCTAAGAATATCAAGCCTTTGAGAGCCTCTATCCCGGAGATAGCCGACTTCTTGGTCTATCTCAGGGACGAGGAAATCATGTCCATCCCAGCCATTAAAGGAGTTCGAGCAGCCCCAGGTCAAGTCTTCCTCCTGAAGGGTATCGACCTAGGTTCCTCCAGACACATTTCAATGCTCATCAAGAGCTGTGAGCAATCATGCCCTCCGCAAGCGGTTAGAGTGCCCCAGTGGGACGTGGCAAGGGTCCTGAAGATGCTGTCAGAACCTCCCTTCGAACCCCTAAAGGACATCCTAGACAAAGAGCTCACCCTCAAGACAGTTTTTCTGTTGGCACTAGCTTCGGCAAAACGAGTAGGGGAACTTCATGGACTTTCATACGAGGTGTCACACTCGAAGGGCTAGCGTGAAGCTACCTTCAAGTTCGTACTATCCTTCGTGACCAAGACCCAGAACCCAGCAGTCTGGGACCCCAAGTTTGAAGGGTTCTCGGTGCCGGCAATCCCATGTTCAGACAACCCCCAAGGACTTGTGGCTGTGCCCTGTCAGAGAAGTGCGGAAGTACTTGGAGAGGACGGCCAGGCTGAGACCCGAAGTCAAGAATCTGTTCGTTTCTTCAGGATTGGCGAAGAAACTGGTATCCAAGGACACGATCTCCTTCTGGTTATGGCAAGTGAACAGGAGAGCCTACAGTAGTGTAGGAATTCCTATTCCAGGTAAACCCAGATCCCACAACATCAGAAGACTGAGTACCTCTCTGGCCCTTGAGAAGAACATGGCAGTCGGCCAAATCCTGAGGGCTGGTACTTGGACCAATCAGTCAACCTTCACAGCTCACTACTTGAAGGAATGCTCGAGGAGGTCCTTAGACGGATTCTCCCTCGGTCCCGTCATTTCAGCGCTTCAGAAGATTTAAAGGTATAGCCCCAGGGAACCCACGGGCAGTAAGTTCAAGAGACACAGGTTCCTTTTCCTTACTCCCCCCCCCCACCTGTTACCTAATTACCTTCCCTCAAATGACTCGGATGACCTTTAACTACCATGAGATACATCGTTACTGAAGGAATACGTCTCCAAGGCGTTTTTTACAGAGGTAAGCCACTTAGACACTAAGTTAGTTTTTTGGGTAGTTTCCCCTATTTCGAGTGTTTTCTTTCGGTGGGTCAGCGGAACCTAGCCCCCTATCTTTGTTTCCCCATTTTTGCTTCCATCATCCCGGTCTCTGAGCCCTGCAGTACACCCCCACCTTCTAAGGTATAAGTCTCCTAAGAAAGTAGTTGAAGGTAAGTACTCCGTGTTGGAGCAAATCACAAATTTTAAGTAATTTGTATTTTTCCTAACAGTACTTACCTCGAACTACTTTCGGGTTATGGCCCACCCAGCCTTCCCCGAGTGACTTATAGGACTTAATAGAGAGAGGAGACCCTCTTTCCACCAAACTTACTGAGGAGCGAGACTTGAGAAAACATGCTCTCTGACCCCGGGTCATCTCTGGGCGCGTATCACTCCGCCAGAGACTACCCTGCATAGAGAACGGGAATAGGGTAAACTACACAAAATTCTGGTCAGATGGGAGGAGATCCCAGATACTCCTAAGAAAGTAGTTTGAGGTAAGTACTGTTAGGAAAAATACAAATTACTTAGAATTTGTTATATATATATATATATATATATATATATATATATATATATATATATATATATATATATATATATATATATATATATATATATATATATATACAGTGATACCTCGGTAGTCGAACGACTCTATACTCGAACAATTCGGAGTTCGACCAAAATTTTCGAGAAATTTTTGCTGCGGTGCTCGACCAAAAATTCGGTACTCGACCAGCCGAACACGTGACGACCGCATGGGCTTTGTGATGATCGCGCCATCTCGGCCACTCTCGCTTGTTCGGGAAGCATCAGTTCTCTCGAGAGCGTCACTCAGACAACGCGCGATCAGCATTCGTTGTGATTTAGTGATTTTCAGTGCTTTTAATTGCTTTTTTAGCTTTCATAATGAGTCCCAAGAAAGTAATGAGTGTTAAGGGGAAGGAGAAGAGGAAAACAGTGCGAACAACGATCGAGTTGAAGAAGGAAATTATAGCGAAATATGAGAATGGTGTACGAATGTCCGATTTAGCGGTAGAATACGGAATGGCGAAGTCGACCATTTCTACGTTTTTAAAGCATAAAGAAATGATTAAGAAGGCGAATGTTGCAACGGGAGTTACGGCGGTAACTAAGCAAAGGCCACAAGTGATTGAGGAGATGGAAAAGTTGCTTTTAATATTTATTAAAGAAAAACAGTTGGCCGGGGAAAGTGTTAGTGAAGCGTTCATTTGTGAAAAAGCGTTGCATATCTATGAAGAATTAGTGAAGAAAAGTCCGAGTACCAGTGAAAGTGATTCATTTACATTTAAAGCGAGCAGGGGTTGGTTTGAAAAGTTTCGTAATAGAACAGGTATTCGTAATAGAACAGGTATTCATCATTTTCGAAGAATACTGCAGAGGAGGAAGAAACAATTAACAATAGACCAGTTTTTCACAAAAGAAAAGAAAGCTGCTACATCAAAGCCTGTTTCTCCTCCAAAGAAGAGACAAAGAAGAGAAGAAACCCCTGAAATAGATCTGCCCACCCTTTCATTGGAGAGAGAAACAACTCCTGAAGGAGAACTACCCCGCCACATCATGGAAGGGGACTCTCCTTCCAAGCAGTAACCTCCCCCTTCCATCCTCTCCACATCCATCCCTGTATGCCATCGAACCGCTGCTCAAAGGTATGTTCACTACAGTACAGAAAATGGTTTAAAATTGTTTTATTTTAGTACAGTAAATGGTTTAAAATTGTTTTATAGGATTTTCTGACCAATTTCATACACATTTAGATAATTATTGTTGTTTAGGTACACGTTTTATTAATATTTTGGGCCTGTTCGAGTGCTTGGGAACGGAATAGAATATATACCATTATTTCTTATGGGGAAAAAAAATTCGGTACTCGAACAAATCGGAGGTCGAACACGGATCTCGAACGGATTATGGTCGAGTACCGAGGTATCACTGTATATATATATATATATATATATATATATATGTATGTATATGTATATATACAGTATATATGTATGTATATGTGTATATATATATATATATATATATATATATATATATATATATATGTATGTATGTATATGTATATATATATGTATGTATCTGTATATATATGTGTGTGTATATGTATATATATATATATATATATATATATATATATATATATATATATATATATATATATATATATATATATATATATATGTACACATACATATATATATATATGTATGTATGTATATATATGTACTTATATATGTATACATATATATATATATATATATATATATATATATATATATATATATATATATATATATATATATATATATATATATATATATATATATATATATATATATATATATATATATATATGCAGAAGAACCACAGGGAAAATGAAAATACAGAATATACACTTGAGTCCTGACTAGTTTCGTGATACTTCCTCAGAGGAAGTATCACGAAACTAGTCAGGACTCAAGTGTATATTCTGTATTTTCATTTTCCCTGTGGTTCTTCTGCATCTGAGCATCACGTTTTCCTGTGATTTTTACGCATATATATATATATATATATATATATATATATATATATATATATATATATATATATATATATGTGTGTATATATATATGTATATGTATACATATGTATGTATATGTATACATATGTATGTATATATATATATATATATATATATATATATATATATATATATATATATATATATATATATATATATACAGTGTATATATATATATTTATCAGCAAATTTTCTGACCTCGTCAATCCAACGTCTTCTCTTCTTTTCCCAGGTTCGTTTGCAATCTTAAAGGACCCATTCAGTGATTCTTTTAGTCCATATTTTGTCTGCC
Organism: Palaemon carinicauda; assembly: GCF_036898095.1. Classification (NCBI taxonomy): domain Eukaryota; kingdom Metazoa; phylum Arthropoda; class Malacostraca; order Decapoda; family Palaemonidae; genus Palaemon; species Palaemon carinicauda. The sequence goes on along the minus strand of NC_090731.1, from coordinate 97,288,537 downwards.
TTTCTCATTATATGTCCTGTTTGTGTCCATTTATTTTTATTGTAATATCTTCTACTTAATTTGCTCTTGTATCCTTGTTGATCTTTTTCTTTAAGTGTTGTTCCCATCATTATTCTTTCCATAGCTCTTTGAGTTGTAAGTAGCTTATTTTCTAAGGCAGTAAGGCTCCAAGTTTCTGATGCATAAGTTTATACTGGTATAACCATCTGATAAAATAATTTTCTTTTTAGAGAAAGAGGCATTTTACTTTCATTATCTCGTTTGTTTTCCAAAAGATCTCCATCTATCCCATGTTAATTCTTACATTTTCCCAATCTAAATTCTAAAACAGTTTTTCTAGAAACGATATAAATAATTTAGGATAAATAAAGGCTGATTGTCTAATTCCTTTTCTCAACTGGCATTTTCTTACTATATCGATGTAGTTTTGGGATTGCTGTACTAACCATACATAAGTAAAGTATCTTCAAGTGTTCTAACTTCTGTATCATATATTTCTTGTCTTTGAAGGGTTTGAAGGGCTTTTATTATTGATAAAGTTTTGACAATCAAAAGCTTTCTCATAGTCTCTAAATGCCAAAATCTTTTTCATAGACTTTAGGTGCCACACATTTAGTTTTATCATACTCAGTTGATTTTTCAATCAATTGGTTAATTACATGGATCTGGTCTTTTGTTTAATACCCGCTTCTAAAACCTGCCTACCCTCTTAGCTGATTAGTCTAGCTTTCTCTCCATTTTGCCTAATATGAGATTTTTGTAAATATTTCATATATTACTGAAAGTAAACTTTTTGAGTGGTAATTTTTTTAGGTCTTTTGTGTGTCTCTTTTTGTGAAATATGATTATTTGATTTTTCTAAGCTAAAGGTATGGAGCAGTCTTGCTAACATTTTGTGTAAAGTTCAGCGTAATTTGCTACTATGAAATCTCCTCATTCTATTATTAAATAATTTGTTAGGCCTCTTCTGCTTTGTCTCTTTTCATGGCTTTTAATGCTTTCTTACATTCCACTGGTACTGTCGGTACCGGCCCTGGTGTTTCCATTATTTCTTTTGGAAAAGTTATTTCTTATATCACTATTGCATAGCATTATATAGAAAACCTCTTCATTTTTACCACTCCATCTCTTTTGTTTATTATATTTCCATTTTCATCTGTTAAAGCAAATATGTTGGCACTCCTTTCCAAGTCTTCTTTTCATTAACGTGATGCTTATTCCTTTCATCGGTGCTTCCTTAAATTTTGTCTGATTGCGTTTACTAATTTCTTGTCATTTCAGTTTGTTTATTGATTTGGATAATTCTGTTAATTCTATTTTACCTCGCTTGGATTTTACCCTTATTTCCAATGTTTTCTTTATTAGCTTTTTGTTCGTGTTTTCTGGTAGTTTTCCTTTATCTTGGTTTGGAACTTTTCCACCTGTCACTTGTGCGGATTCTAGTACAAATTTTGTTAAATTACTATTCATTTCATCTTTATATGCGTTCATTTCATCACGTAGCTAGAAGTACATATTTTGTATTGCTAAACTGAACTCTATCATACTTCTCTCCTATTACAGGAGTGTTTATTTTCTTTCTTAAAATAATTTTTTTCATTTCTTTCCTTTGATCTAGACAAGTTTTACTTCCAGAACTTGTATGATGGCTTGACTTTAATTTGTTTAATAGTTTTACATCTTTAACTAAATTAACTTTTTTCACTGAGAATAAAATCTATTTCGTTTTTCTTTTCTATATTTGGACCTATCCATATCAATTTCCCATGTTAATTTTTATGAAAAAAAGAGTTGATGATTATCAGATTGTTTTTCAACAAATTTTACAAGCATGTCTCTTAGGATTTCTCTTTTCCCAAATCCAAATTTGCCTACAGCTGATTCCCTTTTCTTCTTTTGACCTACTTTGCAAAGAAGTCACCCAAAACAAATGCAAATAGTCCTATGTTCTTTTCATAAGATATTTCTAGATCTTCATAAAAAAAAGTTTCTTCCTCTGTATTGGACGTTGTTGGTAAATATGTTTGAATGATCTTCATTTTATGATTTTTATTTAGTTTGATAATCAATCCTGGAATTCTATCACTGATACTACATAATACTTCTGTTATCTGTACAATTTATAATAATAATAATAAAACCCACTTTCATGTTCTCTAGAATAAAATTTATGACAATCTTTTAACTATATAAGATTC